>NW_022097796.1:0-56798 GCF_006542625.1 Nomascus leucogenys
TCCAGTTGCTTGATAGATCTTCCTCCATCCCTTTATTTTGAGTCTATGTGTGTCTCTGCACGTGAGATGGGTTTCCTGAATACAGCACACTGATGGGTCCTGACTCCTTATCCAGTTTGCCAGTCTGTGTCTTTTGATTGGAGCATTTAGCCCATTTACATTTAACGTTAATATTGTTATGTGTGAATCTGATCCTGTCATTATGATGTTAGTTGGTTATTTTACTCGTTAGTTGCTATAGTTTCTTCCTAGTCTCGATGGTCTTTACAATTTGGCATGTTTTTGCAGTGGCTGGTACCGGTTGTTCCTTTCCATGTTTAGTGCTTCCTTCAGGAGCTCTTTTAGGGCAGGCCTGGTGGTGACAAAATCACTCAGCGTTTGCTTGTCTGTAAAGTGTTTTATTTCTCCTTCACTTATGAAGCTTAGTTTGGCGGGATAGGAGATTCTGGGTTGAAAATTCTTTTCTTTAAGAATGTTGAATATCGCCCCCACTCTCTTCTGGCTTGTAGAGTTTCTGCTGAGAGATCAGCTGTTAGTCTGATGGGCTTCCCATTGTGGGTAACTCGACCTTTCTCTCTGGCTGCCCTTAACATTTTTTCTTTCATTTCAACGTTGGTGAATCTGACAATAATGTGTCTTGGAGTTGCCCTTCTCAAGGAGTATCTTTGTGGCGTTCTCTGTGTTTCCTGAATCTGAATCGTGGCCTGCCTTGCTAGATTGGGGAAGTTCTCCTGGATAATATCTTGCAGAGTGTTTTCCAACTTGGTTCCATCCTCCCCATCATTTTCAGGTACACCAATCAGACTTAAGTTTGGTCTTTTCACATAGTGCCAAATTTCTTGGAGGCTTTGTTCATTTTTTTTATCCTTTTTTCTCTAAACTTCCCTTCTCTTTTCATTTCATTCATTTCATCTTCCATCAGCGATACCCTTTCTTCCAGTTGATCGCATCTGCTACTGAGGCTTCTGCAATCTTTGCGTAGTTCTCGAAACTTGGCTTTCAGCTCCATCGGCTCCTTGAAGCCCTTCTCTCCATTGGTTATTCTAGTTATCCATTCTGTGTAGTTTTTATTTGAACTTATTCCTTTTTCCACTATAGGCCTCTTAGCGCCCTGAATGTCCACTTGTATTTTCTACAGAAAGAGTGTTTCAGAACTGCTTAATCAAAACTAAGGTTCAACTCTGTTAGTTGAATGCACAGAGCAGAAAGAAGTTTCACAGATTGCTTCTTTGTAGTTTTTGTTTGAAGATATTCCTTTTCTACTATGGCCTCTTAGCGCCATGAATGTCCACTTGCATTTTCTACAGAAAGAGTGTTTCAGAACTACTCAATCAAACTAAGGTTCAACTCTGTTAGTTGAATGCACAGAACAGAGAGAAGTTTCACAGATATCTTCTGTGTAGTTTTTATTTGAACTTGTTCCTTTTTCCACTATGCCTCTTAGCGCCCTGAATGTCCACTTGTATTTTCTACAGAAGAGTGTTTCAGAACTGCTCAATCAAAACTGAGGTTCAACTCTGTTAGTTGAATGCACGGAACAGTAAGAAGTTTCACAGATTTCTTCTGTGCAGTTTTTATTTGAAAATGTTCCTTCTCCACTATAGGCCTCATAGCGCCCGGAATGTCCAATTGCATTTTCTACAGAAAGAGAGTTTCAGAACTGCTCAATCAAAAGTAAGGTTAAACTCTGTTATTTGAATGCACAGAACAGAAAGTAGTTTCACAGAAGGCTTCTGTGTAGTTTTTATTTGAAGATATACTTTTTCCGCTGTAGGCCTCTTAGCGCTCCGAATGTCCACTTGCATTTTCTACAGAAAGAGTGTTTCAGAACTGCTCAATAAAAAGTAAGATTCAACTCTGTTAGTTGAATGCACAGAACAGAAAGAAGTTTCACAGATTGCTTCTGTGTAGTTTTTGTTTGAAGATATTCCTTATTCTACTATGGGCCTCTTAGCGCCATGAATGTCCATTTGAATTCTCTACAGAAAGATTGTTTCAGAACTGCTCAATCAAAACTAAGGTTCAACTCTGTTAGTTGAATGCACAGAACAGAAAGAAGTTTCACAGATTGCTTCTTTTTAGTTTTTGTTAGAAGATATTCCCTTTTCCACTATAGGCCTCATAGCGCCATGAATGTCCACTTGCGTTTTCTACAGAAGAGTGTTTCAGAACTGTTCCATCAAAATTAAGGTTCAACTGTGTTAGTTTAAAGAACAGAACCGTAAGAAGTTTCACAGATTGCTTCTGTGTAGTTTTTATTTGAAGGTATTCCTTTTTCCACCATAGGCCTCTTAGCGCCCTGAATGTCCACTTGCATTTTCTACAGAAAGGGTGTTTCAGAACTGCTCAATCAAAAGTAAGGTTGAACTCTGTTAGTTGAATGCACAGAACAGAAAGAAGTTTCACAGATAGCTTTTTCATAGTTTTTATTTGAACATATACCTTTTTCAACTATGGGCCTCTTAGCGCCCAGAATGTTCACTTGCATTTTCTTCAGAAAGAGTGTTTCATAACTGCTCAATATAAACTAAGGTTCAACACTGTTAGTTGAATGCACAGAACAGTAAGAAGTTTCACAGATTGCTTCTGTGTAGTTTTTATTTGAACATATTCATTTTTTCCGCTATAGGCCTATTAGTGCCCTGAATGTTCACTTGCATTTTCCACAGAAAGAGTATTTCAGAACTGCTCAATAATAACTAAGGTTCAACTCTGTTAGTTGAATGCACAGAACAGTAAGAAGTTTCACAGATTGCTTCTCTGTGTTTCTATTTGAAGATATTCCTTTTCCCTCTATAGGCCTCTCAGCGCCCTGAATGTCCACTTGCATTTTCTAAAGAAAGGGTGTTTCAGAACTGCTCAATAAAAACTACCGTTCAACTATGTTAGTTGAATGCACAGAACAGTAAGAAGTTTCGCAGATTGCTTCTGTGCAGTTTTATTTGAAAATATTCCTTTTTCCACTATAGTCCTCTTAGCTCCCTGAAAGTCCAATTGCATTTTCTATAGAAAGGGTGTTTCAGAAGTGCTCAATCAAAAGTAAGGTTCAAATCTGCTAGATGAATGCAAAGAACAGAAAGAAGTTTCACAGAATGCTTCTGTGTAGTTTCTATTTGAAGGTATTACTTTTTCCGCTATAGGCCTCTTAGCGCTCCGAAGTTCCACTTGCATTTTCTACAGAAAGAGTGTTTCAGAACTTCTCAATCAAATGTAAGGTTCAACTCCGTTAATTGAATGCACAGAACAGAGAGAAGTTTCACAGATATCTTCTGTGTAGTTTTTATGTTAACTTTTTTACTTTTTCCACTATAGTACTGATAGCGCCCTGAATGTCCACTTGTATTTTCTACAGAAAGATTGTTTCAGAACTGATCAATCAAAACTGAGGTTCAACTCTGTTAGTTGAATGCACAGAAGAGTAAGAAGTTTCACAGATTTCTTCTGTGAAGTTTTTATTTGAAAATATTCCTTTTCCACTATAGGCCTCTTAGCGCCCTGAATTTCCAATTGCATTTTCTACAGAAAGAGTGTTTCAGAACTGCTCAATCAAAAGTAAGGTTAAAGTCTGCTAGTTGAATGCACAGAACAGAAAGATGTTTCACAGAATGCTTCTGTGTAGTTTTTATTTGAAGATATTACTTTTTCCGCTATAGGCCCCTTAGCGCTCCGAAGGTCCACTTGCATTTTCTACAGAAAGAGTGTTTCAGAACTGCTCAATCAATAGTAAGGTTCAACTCCGTTAGTTGAATGCACAGAACAGAAAGAAGTTTCACAGATTGGTTCTGTGTAGTTTTTATTTGAAGATATTCCATTTTCTACTATGGGCCTCTTAGCGCCATGAATGTCCACTTGCATTTTCTACAGAAAGAGTGTTTCAGAACTACGCAATAATAACTAAGGTTCAACTCTGTTAGTTGAATGCAGAGAACAGTAAGAAGTTTCACAGATTGATTCTGTGTAGTTTTTATTTGAAGATACTCCTTTTCCCACTATAGGCCTCACAGCGCCCTGAATGTCCACTTGCATTTTCTACAGAAAGAGTGTTTCAGAACTGCTCAATAAAAACTACCGTTCAACTCTGTTAGTTGAATGCACAGAACAGAAAGAAGTTTCGCAGATTGCTTCTGTGCAGTTTGTATTTGAAAATATTACTTCTTCCACTATCGGCCTCTTAGCTCCCCGAATGTCCAATTGCATTTTCTACAGAAAGAGTGTTTCAGAACTGCTCAATCAAAAGTAAGGTTAAACTCTGTTAGTTGAATGCACAGAACAGAAAGAAGTTTCACAGAATGCTTCTGTGTAGGTTTTATTTGAAGATATTTATTTTTCCGCTGTAGGCCTCTTAGCGCTCCGAAGGTACACTTGCATTTTCTACAGAAAGTGTGTTTTACAACTGCTCAATCAAAACTAAGGTTCAACTCTGTTAGTTGAATGCACAGAACAGAAAGAAGTTTCACAGATATCTTCTGTGTAGTTTTTAATTGAAGATATTTCTTTTTCCGCTATAGGCCTCTTAGCGCTCCGAAGGTCCACTTGCATTTTTTACAGAAAGAGTGTTTCAGAACTGCTCAATCAAAAGTATGGTTCAACTCTGTTAGTTGAATGCACAGAACAGAAAGGAGTTTCACAGATTGCTTCTGTGTTTTTTTTGTTTGAAGATATTCCTTTTTCTACTATGGGCCTGTTAGCGCCATGAATGTCCCCTTGCATTTTCTACAGAAAGTGTGTTTCAGAACTGCTCAATCAAAACTAAGGTTCAACTCTGTTAGTTGAATGCACAGAACAGTATGAAGTTTCACAGATTGCTTCTGTGTAGTTTTTATTTGAACATATTCATTTTTCCGCTATAGGCCTATTAGTGCCCTGAATGTTCACTTGCATTTTCCACAGAAAGAGTATTTCAGAACTGCTCAATAATAACTAAGGTTCAACTCTGTTAGTTGAATGCACAGAACAGTAAGAAGTTTCACAGATTGCTTCTCTGTGGTTTCTATTTGAAGATATTCCTTTTCCCTCTATAGTCCTCTCAGCGCCCTGAATGTCCACTTGCATTTTCTAAAGAAAGGGTGTTTCAGAACTGCTCAATAAAAACTACCGTTCAACTATGTTAGTTGAATGCACAGAACAGTAAGAAGTTTCGCAGATTGCTTCTGTGCAGTTTTTATTTGAAAATATTCCTTTTTCCACTATAGTCCTCTTAGCTCCCTGAAAGTCCAATTGCATTTTCTATAGAAAGGGTGTTTCAGAAGTGCTCAATCAAAAGTAAGGTTCAAATCTGTTAGATGAATGCAAAGAACAGAAAGAAGTTTCACAGAATGCTTCGGTGTAGTTTCTATTTCAAGGTATTACTTTTTCCGCTATAGGCCTCTTAGCGCTCCGAAGTTCCACTTGCATTTTCTACAGAAAGAGTGTTTCAGAACTTCTCAATCAAATGTAAGGTTCAACTCCGTTAATTGAATGCACAGAACAGGAGAAGTTTCACAGATATCTTCTGTGTAGTTTTTATGTTAACTTTTTTACTTTTTCCACTATAGTACCGATAGCGCCCTGAATGTCCACTTGTATTTTCTACAGAAAGATTGTTTCAGAACTGATCAATCAAAACTGAGGTTCAACTCTGTTAGTTGAATGCACAGAACAGTAAGAAGTTTCACAGATTTCTTCTGTGAAATTTTTATTTGAAAATATTCCTTTTCCACTATAGGCCTCTTAGCGCCCTGAATTTCCAATTGCATTTTCTACAGAAAGAGTGTTTCAGAACTGCTCAATCAAAAGTAAGGTTAAAGTCTGCTAGTTGAATGCACAGAACAGAAAGAAGTTTCACAGAATGCTTCTGTGTAGTTTTTATTTGAAGATATTACTTTTTCCGCTATAGGCCTCTTAGCGCTCCGAAGGTCCACTTGCATTTTCTACAGAAAGAGTGTTTCAGAACTGCTCAATCAGTAGTAAGGTTCAACTCTGTTAGTTGAATGCACAGAACAGAAAGAAGTTTCACAGATTGGTTCTGTGTAGTTTTTGTTTGAAGATATTCCTTTTTCTACTACGGGCCTCTTAGCGCCATGAATGTCCACTTGCATTTTCTACAGAAAGAGTGTTTCAGAACTGCGCAATAATAACTAAGGTTCAACTCTGTTAGTTGAATGCAGACAACAGTAAGAAGTTTCACAGATTGATTCTGTGTGGTTTTTATTTGAAGATACTCCTTTTCCCACTATAGGCCTCACAGCGCCCTGAATGTCCACATGCATTTTCTACAGAAAGAGTGTTTCAGAACTGCTCAATAAAAACTACCGTTCAACTCTGTTAGTTGAATGCACAGAACAGAAAGAAGTTTCGCAGATTGCTTCTGTGCAGTTTGTATTTGAAAATATTACTTCTTCCACTATCGGCCTCTTAGCTCCCCGAATGTCCAATTGCATTTTCTACAGAAAGAGTGTTTCAGAACTGCTCAATCAAAAGTAAGGTTAAACTCTGTTAGTTGAATGCACAGAACAGAAAGAAGTTTCACAGAATGCTTCTGTGTAGGTTTCATTTGAAGATATTACTTTTTCCGCTATAGGCCTCTTAGCGCTCCGAAGGTCCACTTGCATTTTCTACAGAAAGAGTGTTTCAGAACTGCTCAATCAAAAGTATGGTTCAACTCTGTTAGTTGAATGCACAGAACAGAAAGGAGTTTCACAGATTGCTTCTGTGTTTTTTTTGTTTGAAGATATTCCTTTTTCTACTATGGGCCTCTTAGCGCCATGAATGTCCCCTTGCATTTTCTACAGAAAGTGTGTTTCAGAACTGCTCAATCAAAACTAAGGTTCAACTCTGTTAGTTGAATGCACAGAACAGAGAGAAGTTTCACAGATATCTTCTGTGTAGTTTTTATTTGAACTTATTCCTTTTTTCGCTATAGGCCTCTTAGCGCCCGGAATGTCCACTTGCGTTTTCTACTGAAAGAGTGTTTCAGAACTGCTAAATAAAAACTACCGTTCAACTATGTTAGTTGAATGCACAGAACAGTAAGAAGTTTCGCAGATTGCTTCTGTGCAGTTTTTATTTGCAAATATTCCTTTTTCCACTATAGGCCTCTTAGCTCCCTGAATGTCCAATTGCATTTTCTATAGAAAGGGTGTTTCAGTAGTGCTCAATCAAAAGTAAGTTTCAACTCTGTTAGATGAATGCAAAGAACAGAAAGAAGTTTCACAGAATGCTTCTGTGTAGTTTGTATTTGAAGGTATTACTTTTTCTGCTATAGGCCTCTTAGCGCTCCGAAAGTCCACTTGCATTTTCTACAGAAAGAGTGTTTCAGAACTTCTCAATCAAAAGTAAGGTTCAACTCCGTTAGTTGAATGCACAGAACAGAGAGAAGTTTCACATAGAGCTTCTGTGTAGTTTTTATGTGAACTTTTTCCTTTTTCCACTATAGTCCTCTTAGCGCCCTGAATGTCCACTTGCATTTTCTACAGAAAGAGCGTTTCAGAACTGCTCAATAAAAACTGAGGTTCAACTCTGTTAGTTGAATGCACGGAACAGTAAGAAGTTTCACAGATTTCTTCTGTGCAGTTTCTATTTGAAAATATTCCCTTTCCACTATAGGCCTCTTAGCGCCCTGAATGTCCAATTGCATTTTCTACAGAAAGAGTTTTTCAGAACTGCTCAATCAAAAGTAAGGTTAAACTCTGTTATTTGAATGCACAGAACAGAAAGAAGTTTCACAGATTGCTTCTGTGTAGTTTTTGTTTGAAGATATTACTTTTTCTACTATGGGCCTCTTAGCGCCATGAATGTCCACATGCATTATCTACAGAAAGAGTGTTTCAGAACTGCTCAATCAATACTAAGGTTCAACTCTGTTCGTTCAATGCACAGAACAGAAAGAAGTTTCACAGATTGCTTCTTTGTAGTTTTTGTTTGAAGATATTTCCTTTTCCACTATAGGCCTCTTAGCGCCATGAATGTCCACTTGTATTTTCTACAGAAAGAGTGTTACAGAACTGCTCCATCAAAATTAAGGTTCAACTCTGTTAGTTTAAAGAACAGAACCGTAAGAAGTTTCACAGATTGCTTCTGTGTAGTTTTTATTTGAAGGTATTCCTTTTTCCACCACAGGCCTCTTAGTGCCCTGAATGTCCACTTGCATTTTCTACAGAAAGTGTGTTTCAGAACTGCTCAATCAAATGTAAGGTTGAACTCTGTTAGTTGAAAGCACAGAAATGTAAGAAGTTTCACAGATAGATTTTTGTAGTTTTCATTTGAACATATACATTTTTCAACTATAGGCCTCTTAGCGCCCTGAATGTTCACTTGCATTTTCTGCAGAAAGAGTGTTTCATAACTGCTCAATATAAACTAAGGTTCAACTGTGTTAGTTGAATGCACAGAAGAGTATGAAGTTTCACAGATTGCTTCTGTGTAGTTTTTATTTGAACATATTCATTTTTCCGCTATAGGCCTCTTAGCGCCCTGAATGTTCACTTGCATTTTCTACAGAAAGAGTGTTTCAGAACTGCTCAATCAAAAGTAAGGTTCAACTCTGTTAGTTGAATGCACAGAACAGAAAGAAGTTTCACAGATTGAATCTGTGTAGTTTTTGTTTGAAGATATTCCTTTTTCTACTATGGGCCTCTTAGCGCCATGAATGTCCACTTGCATTATCTACAGAAAGAGTGTTTCAGAACTGCTCAATCAAAACTAAGGTTCAACTCTGTTAGTTCAATGCACAGAACAGAAAGAAGTTTCACAGATTGCTTCTTTGTAGTTTTTGTTTGAAGATATTTAATTTTCCACTATAGGCCTCTTAGCGCCATGAATGTCCACTGCATTTTCTACAGAAGAGTGTTTCAGAACTGTTCCATCAAAATTAAGGTTCAAATGTGTTAGTTTAAAGAACAGAACCGTAAGAAGTTTCACAGATTGCTTCTGTGTAGTTTTTATTTGAAGGTATTCCTTTTTCCACCATAGGCCTCTTAGCGCCCTGAATGTCCACTTGCATTTTCTACAGAAAGGGTGTTTCAGAACTGCTCAATCAAAAGTAAGGTTGAACTCTGTTAGTTGAATGCACAGAACAGAAAGAAGTTTCACAGATAGCTTTTTCGTAGTTTTATTTGAACATATACCTTTTTCAACTATGGGCCTCTTAGCGCCCAGAATGTTCACTTGCATATTCTGCAGAAAGAGTGTTTCATAACTGCTCAATATAAACTAAGGTTCAACACTGTTAGTTGAATGCACAGAACAGTAAGAAGTTTCACAGATTGCTTCTGTGTAGTTTTTATTTGAACATATTCATTTTTCCGCTATAGGCCTATTAGTGCCCTGAATGTTCACTTGCATTTTCCACAGAAAGAGTATTTCAGAACTGCTCAATAATAACTAAGGTTCAACTCTGTTAGTTGAATGCACAGAACAGTAAGAAGTTTCACAGATTGCTTCTCTGTGGTTTCTATTTGAAATATTCCTTTTCCCTCTATAGGCCTCTCAGCGCCCTGAATGTCCACTTGCATTTTCTAAAGAAAGGGTGTTTCAGAACTGCTCAATAAAAACTACCGTTCAACTATGTTAGTTGAATGCACAGAACAGTAAGAAGTTTCGCAGATTGCTTCTGTGCAGTTTTTATTTGAAAATATTCCTTTTTCCACTAGAGTCCTCTTAGCTCCCTGAAAGACAATTGCATTTTCTATAGAAAGGGTGTTTCAGAAGTGCTCAATCAAAAGTAAGGTTCAAATCTGTTAGATGAATGCAAAGAACAGAAAGAAGTTTCACAGAATGCTTCGGTGTAGTTTCTATTTCAAGTTATTACTTTTTCCGCTATAGGCCTCTTAGCGCTCCGAAGTTCCACTTGCATTTTCTACAGAAAGAGTGTTTCAGAACTTCTCAATCAAATGTAAGGTTCAACTCCGTTAATTGAATGCACAGAACAGAGAGAAGTTTCACAGATATCTTCTGTGTAGTTTTTATGTTAACTTTTTTACTTTTTCCACTATAGTACTGATAGCGCCCTGAATGTCCACTTGTATTTTCTACAGAAAGATTGTTTCAGAACTGATCAATCAAAACTGAGGTTCAACTCTGTTAGTTGAATGCACAGAACACTAAGAAGTTTCACAGATTTCTTCTGTGAAGTTTTTATTTGAAAATATTCCTTTTCCACTATAGGCCTCTTAGCGCCCTGAATTTCCAATTGCATTTTCTACAGAAAGAGTGTTTCAGAACTGCTCAATCAAAACTAAGGTTAAACTCTGTTAGTTGAATGCACAGGACAGAAAGAAGTTTCACAGAATGCTTCTGTGTAGTTTTTATTTGAAGATATTACTTTTTCCGCTATAGGCCTCTTAGCGCTCCGAAGGTCCACTTGCATTTTCTACAGAAAGAGTGTTTCAGAACTGCTCAATCAATAGTAAGGTTCAACTCCGTTAGTTGAATGCACAGAACAGAAAGAAGTTTCACAGATTGGTTCTGTGTAGTTTTTGTTTGAAGATATTCCTTTTTCTACTACGGGCCCCTTAGCGCCATGAATGTCCCCTTGCATTTTCTACAGAAAGAGTGTTTCAGAACTGCGCAATAATAACTAAGGTTCAACTCTGTTAGTTGAATGCACAGAACAGAGAGAAGTTTCACAGATATCTTCTGTGTAGTTTTTTTTGAACTTATTCCTTTTTTCGCTATAGGCCTCTTAGCGCCCGGAATGTCCACTTGCGTTTTCTACTGAAAGAGTGTTTCAGAACTGCTAAATAAAAACTACCGTTCAACTATGTTAGTTGAATGCACAGAACAGTAAGAAGTTTCGCAGATTGCTTCTGTGCAGTTTTTATTTGCAAATATTCCTTTTTCCACTATAGGCCTCTTAGCTCCCTGAATGTCCAATTGCATTTTCTATAGAAAGGGTGTTTCAGTAGTGCTCAATCAAAAGTAAGTTTCAACTCTGTTAGATGAATGCAAAGAACAGAAAGAAGTTTCACAGAATGCTTCTGTGTAGTTTGTATTTGAAGGTATTACTTTTTCCGCTATAGGCCTCTTAGCGCTCCGAAAGTCCACTTGCATTTTCTACAGAAAGAGTGTTTCAGAACTTCTCAATCAAAAGTAAGGTTCAACTCCGTTAGTTGAATGCACAGAACAGAGAGAAGTTTCACATAGAGCTTCTGTGTAGTTTTTATGTGAACTTTTTCCTTTTTCCACTATAGTCCTCTTAGCGCCCTGAATGTCCACTTGTATTTTCTACAGAAAGAGTGTTTCAGAACTGCTCAATAAAACTGAGGTTCAACTCTGTTAGTTGAATGCACGGAACAGTAAGAAGTTTCACAGATTTCTTCTGTGCAGTTTTTATTTGAAAATATTCCTTTTCCACTATAGGCCTCTTAGCGCCCTGAATGTCCAATTGCATTTTCTACAGAAAGAGTGTTTCATAACTGCTCAATAAAAAGTAAGGTTAAACTCTGTTATTTGAATGCACAGAACAGAAAGAAGTTTCACAGATTGCTTCTGTGTAGTTTTTGTTTGAAGATATTACTTTTTCTACTATGGGCCTCTTAGCGCCATGAATGTCCACATGCATTATCTACAGAAAGAGTGTTTCAGAACTGCTCAATCAATACTAAGGTTCAACTCTGTTCGTTCAATGCACAGAACAGAAAGAAGTTTCACAGATTGCTTCTTTGTAGTTTTTGTTTGAAGATATTTCCTTTTCCACTATAGGCCTCTTAGCGCCATGAATGTCCACTTGTATTTTCTACAGAAAGAGTGTTACAGAACTGCTCAATCAAAATTAAGGTTCAACTCTGTTAGTTTAAAGAACAGAACCGTAAGAAGTTTCACAGATTGCTTCTGTGTAGTTTTATTTGAAGGTATTCCTTTTTCCACCACAGGCCTCTTAGTGCCCTGAATGTCCACTTGCATTTTCTACAGAAAGGGTGTTTCAGAACTGCTCAATCAAATGTAAGGTTGAACTCTGTTAGTTGAAAGCACAGAAATGTAAGAAGTTTCACAGATAGATTTTTGTAGTTTTCATTTGAACATATACATTTTTCAACTATAGGCCTCTTAGCGCCCTGAATGTTCACTTGCATTTACTGCAGAAAGAGTGTTTCATAACTGCTCAATATAAACTAAGGTTCAACTGTGTTAGTTGAATGCACAGAAGAGTATGAAGTTTCACAGATTGCTTCTGTGTAGTTTTTATTTGAACATATTCATTTTTCCGCTATAGGCCTCCTAGCGCCCTGAATGTTCACTTGCATTTTCTACAGAAAGAGTGTTTCAGAACTGCTCAATCAAAAGTAAGGTTCAACTCTGTTAGTTGAATGCACAGAACAGAAAGAAGTTTCACAGATTGAATCTGTGTAGTTTTTGTTTGAAGATATTCCTTTTTCTACTATGGGCCTCTTAGCGCCATGAATGTCCACTTGCATTATCTACAGAAAGAGTGTTTCAGAACTGCTCAATCAAAACTAAGGTTCAACTCTGTTAGTTCAATGCACAGAACAGAAAGAAGTTTCACAGATTGCTTCTTTGTAGTTTTTGTTTGAAGATATTTAATTTTCCACTATAGGCCTCTTAGCGCCATGAATGTCCACTGCATTTTCTACAGAAAGAGTGTTTCAGAACTGTTCCATCAAAATTAAGGTTCAAATGTGTTAGTTTAAAGAACAGAACCGTAAGAAGTTTCACAGATTGCTTCTGTGTAGTTTTTATTTGAAGGTATTCCTTTTTCCACCATAGGCCTCTTAGCGCCCTGAATGTCCACTTGCATTTTCTACAGAAAGGGTGTTTCAGAACTGCTCAATCAAAAGTAAGGTTGAACTCTGTTAGTTGAATGCACAGAACAGAAAGAAGTTTCACAGATAGATTTTTCGTAGTTTTTATTTGAACATATACCTTTTTCAACTATGGGCCTCTTAGCTCCCAGAATGTTCACTTGCATATTCTGCAGAAAGAGTGTTTCATAACTGCTCAATATAAACTAAGGTTCAACACTGTTAGTTGAATGCACAGAACAGTAAGAAGTTTCACAGATTGCTTCTGTGTAGTTTTTATTTGAACATATTCATTTTTCCGCTATAGGCCTATTAGTGCCCTGAATGTTCACTTGCATTTTCCACAGAAAGAGTATTTCAGAACTGCTCAATAATAACTAAGGTTCAACTCTGTTAGTTGAATGCACAGAACAGTAAGAAGTTTCACAGATTGCTTCTCTGTGGTTTCTATTTGAAGATATTCCTTTTCCCTCTATAGGCCTCTCAGCGCCCTGAATGTCCACTTGCATTTTCTAAAGAAAGGGTGTTTCAGAACTGCTCAATAAAAACTACCGTTCAACTATGTTAGTTGAATGCACAGAACAGTAAGAAGTTTCGCAGATTGCTTCTGTGCAGTTTTTATTTGAAAATATTCCTTTTTCCACTATAGTCCTCTTAGCTCCCTGAAAGTCCAATTGCATTTTCTATAGAAAGGGTGTTTCAGAAGTGCTCAATCAAAAGTAAGGTTCAAATCTGTTAGATGAATGCAAAGAACAGAAAGAAGTTTCACAGAATGCTTCGGTGTAGTTTCTATTTGAAGGTATTACTTTTCCGCTATAGGCCTCTTAGCGCTCCGAAGTTCCACTTGCATTTTCTACAGAAAGAGTGTTTCAGAACTTCTCAATCAAATGTAAGGTTCAACTCCGTTAATTGAATGCACAGAACAGAGAGAAGTTTCACAGATATCTTCTGTGTAGATTTTATGTTAACTTTTTTACTTTTTCCACTATAGTACTGATAGCGCCCTGAATGTCCACTTGTATTTTCTACAGAAAGATTGTTTCAGAACTGATCAATCAAAACTGAGGTTCAACTCTGTTAGTTGAATGCACAGAACACTAAGAAGTTTCACAGATTTCTTCTGTGAAGTTTTTATTTGAAAATATTCCTTTTCCACTATAGGCCTCTTAGCGCCCTGAATTTCCAATTGCATTTTCTACAGAAAGAGTGTTTCAGAACTGCTCAATCAAAAGTAAGGTTAAAGTCTGCTAGTTGAATGCACAGGACAGAAAGAAGTTTCACAGAATGCTTCTGTGTAGTTTTTATTTGAAGATATTACTTTTTCCGCTATAGGCCTCTTAGCGCTCCGAAGGTCCACTTGCATTTTCTACAGAAAGAGTGTTTCAGAACTGCTCAATCAATAGTAAGGTTCAACTCCGTTAGTTGAATGCACAGAACAGAAAGAAGTTTCACAGATTGGTTCTGTGTAGTTTTTGTTTGAAGATATTCCTTTTTCTACTACGGGCCCTTAGCGCCATGAATGTCCACTTGCATTTTCTACAGAAAGAGTGTTTCAGAACTGCGCAATAATAACTAAGGTTCAACTCTGTTAGTTGAATGCAGAGAACAGTAAGAAGTTTCACAGATTGATTCTGTGTGGTTTTTATTTGAAGATACTCCTTTTCCCACTATAGGCCTCACAGCGCCCTGAATGTCCACATGCATTTTCTACAGAAAGAGTGTTTCAGAACTGCTCAATAAAAACTACCGTTCAACTCTGTTTGTTGAATGCACAGAACAGAAAGAAGTTTCGCAGATTGCTTCTGTGCAGTTTGTATTTGAAAATATTACTTCTTCCACTATCGGCCTCTTAGCTCCCCGAATGTCCAATTGCATTTTCTACAGAAAGAGTGTTTCAGAACTGCTCAATCAAAAGTAAGGTTAAACTCTGTTAGTTGAATGCACAGAACAGAAAGAAGTTTCACAGAATGCTTCTGTGTAGGTTTTATTTGAAGATATTAATTTTTCCGCTGTAGGCCTCTTAGCGCTCCGAAGCTACACTTGCATTTTCTACAGAAAGAGGGTTTTAGAACTGCTCAATCAAAACTAAGGTTAAACTCTGTTAGTTGAATGCACAGAACAGAAAGAAGTTTCACAGAATGCTTCTGTGTAGTTTTTATTTGAAGATATTACTTTTTCCGCTATAGGCCTCTTAGCGCTCCGAAGGTCCACTTGCATTTTCTACAGAAAGAGTGTTTCAGAACTGCTCAATCAAAAGTATGGTTCAACTCTGTTAGTTGAATGCACAGAACAGAAAGGAGTTTCACAGATTGCTTCTGTGTTTTTTTTGTTTGAAGATATTCCTTTTTCTACTATGGGCCTCTTAGCGCCATGAATGTCCCCTTGCATTTTCTACAGAAAGTGTGTTTCAGAACTGCTCAATCAAAACTAAGGTTCAACTCTGTTAGTTGAATGCACAGAACAGAGAGAAGTTTCACAGATATCTTCTGTGTAGTTTTTGTTTGAACTTATTCCTTTTTTCGCTATAGGCCTCTTAGCGCCCGGAATGTCCACTTGCGTTTTCTACTGAAAGAGTGTTTCAGAACTGCTAAATAAAAACTACCGTTCAACTATGTTAGTTGAATGCACAGAACAGTAAGAAGTTTCGCAGATTGCTTCTGTGCAGTTTTTATTTGCAAATATTCCTTTTTCCACTATAGGCCTCTTAGCTCCCTGAATGTCCAATTGCATTTTCTATAGAAAGGGTGTTTCAGTAGTGCTCAATCAAAAGTAAGTTTCAACTCTGTTAGATGAATGCAAAGAACAGAAAGAAGTTTCACAGAATGCTTCTGTGTAGTTTGTATTTGAAGGTATTACTTTTTCCGCTATAGGCCTCTTAGCGCTCCGAAAGTCCACTTGCATTTTCTACAGAAAGAGTGTTTCAGAACTTCTCAATCAAAAGTAAGGTTCAACTCCGTTAGTTGAATGCACAGAACAGAGAGAAGTTTCACATAGAGCTTCTGTGTAGTTTTTATGTGAACTTTTTCCTTTTTCCACTATAGTCCTCTTAGCGCCCTGAATGTCCACTTGTATTTTCTACAGAAAGAGTGTCTCAGAACTGCTCAATAAAAACTGAGGTTCAACTCTGTTAGTTGAATGCACGGAACAGTAAGAAGTTTCACAGATTGCTTCTGTGCAGTTTTTATTTGAAAATATTCCCTTTCCACTATAGGCCTCTTAGCGCCCTGAATGTCCAATTGCATTTTCTACAGAAAGAGTGTTTCAGAACTGCTCAATAAAAAGTAAGGTTAAACTCTGTTATTTGAATGCACAGAACAGAAAGAAGTTTCACAGATTGCTTCTGTGTAGTTTTTGTTTGAAGATATTACTTTTTCTACTATGGGCCTCTTAGCGCCATGAATGTCCACATGCATTATCTACAGAAAGAGTGTTTCAGAACTGCTCAATCAATACTAAGGTTCAACTCTGTTCGTTCAATGCACAGAACAGAAAGAAGTTTCACAGATTGCTTCTTTGTAGTTTTTGTTTGAAGATATTTCCTTTTCCACTATAGGCCTCTTAGCGCCATGAATGTCCACTTGTATTTTCTACAGAAAGAGTGTTACAGAACTGCTCCATCAAAATTAAGGTTCAACTCTGTTAGTTTAAAGAACAGAACCGTAAGAAGTTTCACAGATTGCTTCTGTGTAGTTTTTATTTGAAGGTATTCCTTTTTCCACCATAGGCCTCTTAGCGCCCTGAATGTCCACTTGCATTTTCTACAGAAAGGGTGTTTCAGAACTGCTCAATCAAAAGTAAGGTTGAACTCTGTTAGTTGAATGCACAGAACAGAAAGAAGTTTCACAGATAGCTTTTTCGTAGTTTTTATTTGAACATATACCTTTTTCAACTATGGGCCTCTTAGCGCCCAGAATGTTCACTTGCATATTCTGCAGAAAGAGTGTTTCATAACTGCTCAATATAAACTAAGGTTCAACTGTGTTAGTTGAATGCACAGAAGAGTATGAAGTTTCACAGATTGCTTCTGTGTAGTTTTTATTTGAACATATTCATTTTTCCGCTATAGGACTCTTAGCGCCCTGAATGTTCACTTGCATTTTCTACAGAAAGAGTGTTTCAGAACTGCTCAATCAAAAGTAAGGTTCAACTCTGTTAGTTGAATGCACAGAACAGAAAGAAGTTTCACAGATAGCTTTTTCGTAGTTTTTATTTGAACATATACCTTTTTCAACTATGGGCCTCTTAGCGCCCAGAATGTTCACTTGCATATTCTGCAGAAAGAGTGTTTCATAACTGCTCAATATAAACTAAGGTTCAACACTGTTAGTTGAATGCACAGAACAGTAAGAAGTTTCACAGATTGCTTCTGTGTAGTTTTTATTTGAACATATTCATTTTTCCGCTATAGGCCTATTAGTGCCCTGAATGTTCACTTGCATTTTCCACAGAAAGAGTATTTCAGAACTGCTCAATAATAACTAAGGTTCAACTCTGTTAGTTGAATGCACAGAACAGTAAGAAGTTTCACAGATTGCTTCTCTGTGGTTTCTATTTGAAGATATTCCTTTTCCCTCTATAGGCCTCTCAGCGCCCTGAATGTCCACTTGCATTTTCTAAAGAAAGGGTGTTTCAGAACTGCTCAATAAAAACTACCGTTCAACTATGTTAGTTGAATGCACAGAACAGTAAGAAGTTTCGCAGATTGCTTCTGTGCAGTTTTTATTTGAAAATATTCCTTTTTCCACTATAGTCCTCTTAGCTCCCTGAAAGTCCAATTGCATTTTCTATAGAAAGGGTGTTTCAGAAGTGCTCAATCAAAAGTAAGGTTCAAATCTGTTAGATGAATGCAAAGAACAGAAAGAAGTTTCACAGAATGCTTCGGTGTAGTTTCTATTTGAAGGTATTACTTTTTCCGCTATAGGCCTCTTAGCGCTCCGAAGTTCCACTTGCATTTTCTACAGAAAGAGTGTTTCAGAACTTCTCAATCAAATGTAAGGTTCAACTCCGTTAATTGAATGCACAGAACAGAGAGAAGTTTCACAGATATCTTCTGTGTAGATTTTATGTTAACTTTTTTACTTTTTCCACTATAGTACTGATAGCGCCCTGAATGTCCACTTGTATTTTCTACAGAAAGATTGTTTCAGAACTGATCAATCAAAACTGAGGTTCAACTCTGTTAGTTGAATGCACAGAACACTAAGAAGTTTCACAGATTTCTTCTGTGAAGTTTTTATTTGAAAATATTCCTTTTCCACTATAGGCCTCTTAGCGCCCTGAATTTCCAATTGCATTTTCTACAGAAAGAGTGTTTCAGAACTGCTCAATCAAAAGTAAGGTTAAAGTCTGCTAGTTGAATGCACAGGACAGAAAGAAGTTTCACAGAATGCTTCTGTGTAGTTTTTATTTGAAGATATTACTTTTTCCGCTATAGGCCTCTTAGCGCTCCGAAGGTCCACTTGCATTTTCTACAGAAAGAGTGTTTCAGAACTGCTCAATCAATAGTAAGGTTCAACTCCGTTAGTTGAATGCACAGAACAGAAAGAAGTTTCACAGATTGGTTCTGTGTAGTTTTTGTTTGAAGATATTCCTTTTTCTACTACGGGCCCTTAGCGCCATGAATGTCCACTTGCATTTTCTACAGAAAGAGTGTTTCAGAACTGCGCAATAATAACTAAGGTTCAACTCTGTTAGTTGAATGCAGAGAACAGTAAGAAGTTTCACAGATTGATTCTGTGTGGTTTTTATTTGAAGATACTCCTTTTCCCACTATAGGCCTCACAGCGCCCTGAATGTCCACATGCATTTTCTACAGAAAGAGTGTTTCAGAACTGCTCAATAAAAACTACCGTTCAACTCTGTTGTTGAATGCACAGAACAGAAAGAAGTTTCGCAGATTGCTTCTGTGCAGTTTGTATTTGAAAATATTACTTCTTCCACTATCGGCCTCTTAGCTCCCCGAATGTCCAATTGCATTTTCTACAGAAAGAGTGTTTCAGAACTGCTCAATCAAAAGTAAGGTTAAACTCTGTTAGTTGAATGCACAGAACAGAAAGAAGTTTCACAGAATGCTTCTGTGTAGGTTTTATTTGAAGATATTAATTTTTCCGCTGTAGGCCTCTTAGCGCTCCGAAGTACACTTGCATTTTCTACAGAAAGAGGGTTTTAGAACTGCTCAATCAAAACTAAGGTTAAACTCTGTTAGTTGAATGCACAGAACAGAGAGAAGTTTCACAGAATCTTCTGTGTAGTTTTTATTTGAAGATATTACTTTTTCCGCTATAGGCCTCTTAGCGCTCCGAAGGTCCACTTGCATTTTCTACAGAAAGAGTGTTTCAGAACTGCTCAATCAAAAGTATGGTTCAACTCTGTTAGTTGAATGCACAGAACAGAAAGGAGTTTCACAGATTGCTTCTGTGTTTTTTTTGTTTGAAGATATTCCTTTTTCTACTATGGGCCTCTTAGCGCCATGAATGTCCCCTTGCATTTTCTACAGAAAGTGTGTTTCAGAACTGCTCAATCAAAACTAAGGTTCAACTCTGTTAGTTGAATGCACAGAACAGAGAGAAGTTTCACAGATATCTTCTGTGTAGTTTTTGTTTGAACTTATTCCTTTTTTCGCTATAGGCCTCTTAGCGCCCGGAATGTCCACTTGCGTTTTCTACTGAAAGAGTGTTTCAGAACTGCTAAATAAAAACTACCGTTCAACTATGTTAGTTGAATGCACAGAACAGTAAGAAGTTTCGCAGATTGCTTCTGTGCAGTTTTTATTTGCAAATATTCCTTTTTCCACTATAGGCCTCTTAGCTCCCTGAATGTCCAATTGCATTTTCTATAGAAAGGGTGTTTCAGTAGTGCTCAATCAAAAGTAAGTTTCAACTCTGTTAGATGAATGCAAAGAACAGAAAGAAGTTTCACAGAATGCTTCTGTGTAGTTTGTATTTGAAGGTATTACTTTTTCCGCTATAGGCCTCTTAGCGCTCCGAAAGTCCACTTGCATTTTCTACAGAAAGAGTGTTTCAGAACTTCTCAATCAAAAGTAAGGTTCAACTCCGTTAGTTGAATGCACAGAACAGAGAGAAGTTTCACATAGAGCTTCTGTGTAGTTTTTATGTGAACTTTTTCCTTTTTCCACTATAGTCCTCTTAGCGCCCTGAATGTCCACTTGTATTTTCTACAGAAAGAGTGTCTCAGAACTGCTCAATAAAAACTGAGGTTCAACTCTGTTAGTTGAATGCACGGAACAGTAAGAAGTTTCACAGATTGCTTCTGTGCAGTTTTTATTTGAAAATATTCCCTTTCCACTATAGGCCTCTTAGCGCCCTGAATGTCCAATTGCATTTTCTACAGAAAGAGTGTTTCAGAACTGCTCAATAAAAAGTAAGGTTAAACTCTGTTATTTGAATGCACAGAACAGAAAGAAGTTTCACAGATTGCTTCTGTGTAGTTTTTGTTTGAAGATATTACTTTTTCTACTATGGGCCTCTTAGCGCCATGAATGTCCACATGCATTATCTACAGAAAGAGTGTTTCAGAACTGCTCAATCAATACTAAGGTTCAACTCTGTTCGTTCAATGCACAGAACAGAAAGAAGTTTCACAGATTGCTTCTTTGTAGTTTTTGTTTGAAGATATTTCCTTTTCCACTATAGGCCTCTTAGCGCCATGAATGTCCACTTGTATTTTCTACAGAAAGAGTGTTACAGAACTGCTCCATCAAAATTAAGGTTCAACTCTGTTAGTTTAAAGAACAGAACCGTAAGAAGTTTCACAGATTGCTTCTGTGTAGTTTTTATTTGAAGGTATTACTTTTTCCACCACAGGCCTCTTAGTGCCCTGAATGTCCACTTGCATTTTCTACAGAAAGGGTGTTTCAGAACTGCTCAATCAAATGTAAGGTTGAACTCTGTTAGTTGAAAGCACAGAAATGTAAGAAGTTTCACAGATAGATTTTTGTAGTTTTCATTTGAACATATACATTTTTCAACTATAGGCCTCTTAGCGCCCTGAATGTTCACTTGCATTTTCTGCAGAAAGAGTGTTTCATAACTGCTCAATATAAACTAAGGTTCAACTGTGTTAGTTGAATGCACAGAAGAGTATGAAGTTTCACAGATTGCTTCTGTGTAGTTTTTATTTGAACATATTCATTTTTCCGCTATAGGCCTCCTAGCGCCCTGAATGTTCACTTGCATTTTCTACAGAAAGAGTGTTTCAGAACTGCTCAATCAAAAGTAAGGTTCAACTCTGTTAGTTGAATGCACAGAACAGAAAGAAGTTTCACAGATTGAATCTGTGTAGTTTTTGTTTGAAGATATTCCTTTTTCTACTATGGGCCTCTTAGCGCCATGAATGTCCACTTGCATTATCTACAGAAAGAGTGTTTCAGAACTGCTCAATCAAAACTAAGGTTCAACTCTGTTAGTTCAATGCACAGAACAGAAAGAAGTTTCACAGATTGATTCTTTGTAGTTTTTGTTTGAAGATATTTAATTTTCCACTATAGGCCTCTTAGCGCCATGAATGTCCATTGCATTTTCTACAGAAAGAGTGTTTCAGAACTGTTCCATCAAAATTAAGGTTCAAATGTGTTAGTTTAAAGAACAGAACCGTAAGAAGTTTCACAGATTGCTTCTGTGTAGTTTTTATTTGAAGGTATTCCTTTTTCCACCATAGGCCTCTTAGCGCCCTGAATGTCCACTTGCATTTTCTACAGAAAGGGTGTTTCAGAACTGCTCAATCAAAAGTAAGGTTGAACTCTGTTAGTTGAATGCACAGAACAGAAAGAAGTTTCACAGATAGCTTTTTCGTAGTTTTTATTTGAACATATACCTTTTTCAACTATGGGCCTCTTAGCGCCCAGAATGTTCACTTGCATATTCTGCAGAAAGAGTGTTTCATAACTGCTCAATATAAACTAAGGTTCAACACTGTTAGTTGAATGCACAGAACAGTAAGAAGTTTCACAGATTGCTTCTGTGTAGTTTTTATTTGAACATATTCATTTTTCCGCTATAGGCCTATTAGTGCCCTGAATGTTCACTTGCATTTTCCACAGAAAGAGTATTTCAGAACTGCTCAATAATAACTAAGGTTCAACTCTGTTAGTTGAATGCACAGAACAGTAAGAAGTTTCACAGATTGCTTCTCTGTGGTTTCTATTTGAAGATATTCCTTTTCCCTCTATAGGCCTCTCAGCGCCCTGAATGTCCACTTGCATTTTCTAAAGAAAGGGTGTTTCAGAACTGCTCAATAAAAACTACCGTTCAACTATGTTAGTTGAATGCACAGAACAGTAAGAAGTTTCGCAGATTGCTTCTGTGCAGTTTTTATTTGAAAATATTCCTTTTTCCACTATAGTCCTCTTAGCTCCCTGAAAGTCCAATTGCATTTTCTATAGAAAGGGTGTTTCAGAAGTGCTCAATCAAAAGTAAGGTTCAAATCTGTTAGATGAATGCAAAGAACAGAAAGAAGTTTCACAGAATGCTTCGGTGTAGTTTCTATTTGAAGGTATTACTTTTTCCGCTATAGGCCTCTTAGCGCTCCGAAGTTCCACTTGCATTTTCTACAGAAAGAGTGTTTCAGAACTTCTCAATCAAATGTAAGGTTCAACTCCGTTAATTGAATGCACAGAACAGAGAGAAGTTTCACAGATATCTTCTGTGTAGATTTTATGTTAACTTTTTTACTTTTTCCACTATAGTACTGATAGCGCCCTGAATGTCCACTTGTATTTTCTACAGAAAGATTGTTTCAGAACTGATCAATCAAAACTGAGGTTCAACTCTGTTAGTTGAATGCACAGAACACTAAGAAGTTTCACAGATTTCTTCTGTGAAGTTTTTATTTGAAAATATTCCTTTTCCACTATAGGCCTCTTAGCGCCCTGAATTTCCAATTGCATTTTCTACAGAAAGAGTGTTTCAGAACTGCTCAATCAAAAGTAAGGTTAAAGTCTGCTAGTTGAATGCACAGGACAGAAAGAAGTTTCACAGAATGCTTCTGTGTAGTTTTTATTTGAAGATATTACTTTTTCCGCTATAGGCCTCTTAGCGCTCCGAAGGTCCACTTGCATTTTCTACAGAAAGAGTGTTTCAGAACTGCTCAATCAATAGTAAGGTTCAACTCCGTTAGTTGAATGCACAGAACAGAAAGAAGTTTCACAGATTGGTTCTGTGTAGTTTTTGTTTGAAGATATTCCTTTTTCTACTATGGGCCTCTTAGCGCCATGAATGTCCACTTGCATTTTCTACAGAAAGAGTGTTTCAGAACTGCGCAATAATAACTAAGGTTCAACTCTGTTAGTTGAATGCAGAGAACAGTAAGAAGTTTCACAGATTGATTCTGTGTGGTTTTTATTTGAAGATACTCCTTTTCCCACTATAGGCCTCACAGCGCCCTGAATGTCCACATGCATTTTCTACAGAAAGAGTGTTTCAGAACTGCTCAATAAAAACTAACGTTCAACTCTGTTAGTTGAATGCACAGAACAGAAAGAAGTTTCGCAGATTGCTTCTGTGCAGTTTGTATTTGAAAATATTACTTCTTCCACTATCGGCCTCTTAGCTCCCCGAATGTCCAATTGCATTTTCTACAGAAAGAGTGTTTCAGAACTGCTCAATCAAAAGTAAGGTTAAACTCTGTTAGTTGAATGCACAGAACAGAAGAAGTTTCACAGAATGCTTCTGTGTAGGTTTTATTTGAAGATATTAATTTTTCCGCTGTAGGCCTCTTAGCGCTCCGAAGTACACTTGCATTTTCTACAGAAAGAGGTTTTAAACTGCTCAATCAAAACTAAGGTTCAACTCTGTTAGTTGAATGCACAGAACAGAGAGAAGTTTCACAGAATCTTCTGTGTAGTTTTTATTTGAAGATATTACTTTTTCCGCTATAGGCCTCTTAGCGCTCCGAAGGTCCACTTGCATTTTCTACAGAAAGAGTGTTTCAGAACTGCTCAATCAAAAGTATGGTTCAACTCTGTTAGTTGAATGCACAGAACAGAAAGGAGTTTCACAGATTGCTTCTGTGTTTTTTTTGTTTGAAGATATTCCTTTTTCTACTATGGGCCTCTTAGCGCCATGAATGTCCCCTTGCATTTTCTACAGAAAGTGTGTTTCAGAACTGCTCAATCAAAACTAAGGTTCAACTCTGTTAGTTGAATGCACAGAACAGAGAGAAGTTTCACAGATATCTTCTGTGTAGTTTTTGTTTGAACTTATTCCTTTTTTCGCTATAGGCCTCTTAGCGCCCGGAATGTCCACTTGCGTTTTCTACTGAAAGAGTGTTTCAGAACTGCTAAATAAAAACTACCGTTCAACTATGTTAGTTGAATGCACAGAACAGTAAGAAGTTTCGCAGATTGCTTCTGTGCAGTTTTTATTTGCAAATATTCCTTTTTCCACTATAGGCCTCTTAGCTCCCTGAATGTCCAATTGCATTTTCTATAGAAAGGGTGTTTCAGTAGTGCTCAATCAAAAGTAAGTTTCAACTCTGTTAGATGAATGCAAAGAACAGAAAGAAGTTTCACAGAATGCTTCTGTGTAGTTTGTATTTGAAGGTATTACTTTTTCCGCTATAGGCCTCTTAGCGCTCCGAAAGTCCACTTGCATTTTCTACAGAAAGAGTGTTTCAGAACTTCTCAATCAAAAGTAAGGTTCAACTCCGTTAGTTGAATGCACAGAACAGAGAGAAGTTTCACATAGAGCTTCTGTGTAGTTTTTATGTGAACTTTTTCCTTTTTCCACTATAGTCCTCTTAGCGCCCTGAATGTCCACTTGTATTTTCTACAGAAAGAGTGTCTCAGAACTGCTCAATAAAAACTGAGGTTCAACTCTGTTAGTTGAATGCACGGAACAGTAAGAAGTTTCACAGATTGCTTCTGTGCAGTTTTTATTTGAAAATATTCCCTTTCCACTATAGGCCTCTTAGCGCCCTGAATGTCCAATTGCATTTTCTACAGAAAGAGTGTTTCAGAACTGCTCAATAAAAAGTAAGGTTAAACTCTGTTATTTGAATGCACAGAACAGAAAGAAGTTTCACAGATTGCTTCTGTGTAGTTTTTGTTTGAAGATATTACTTTTTCTACTATGGGCCTCTTAGCGCCATGAATGTCCACATGCATTATCTACAGAAAGAGTGTTTCAGAACTGCTCAATCAATACTAAGGTTCAACTCTGTTCGTTCAATGCACAGAACAGAAAGAAGTTTCACAGATTGCTTCTTTGTAGTTTTTGTTTGAAGATATTTCCTTTTCCACTATAGGCCTCTTAGCGCCATGAATGTCCACTTGTATTTTCTACAGAAAGAGTGTTACAGAACTGCTCCATCAAAATTAAGGTTCAACTCTGTTAGTTTAAAGAACAGAACCGTAAGAAGTTTCACAGATTGCTTCTGTGTAGTTTTTATTTGAAGGTATTACTTTTTCCACCACAGGCCTCTTAGTGCCCTGAATGTCCACTTGCATTTTCTACAGAAAGGGTGTTTCAGAACTGCTCAATCAAATGTAAGGTTGAACTCTGTTAGTTGAAAGCACAGAAATGTAAGAAGTTTCACAGATAGATTTTTGTAGTTTTCATTTGAACATATACATTTTTCAACTATAGGCCTCTTAGCGCCCTGAATGTTCACTTGCATTTTCTGCAGAAAGAGTGTTTCATAACTGCTCAATATAAACTAAGGTTCAACTGTGTTAGTTGAATGCACAGAAGAGTATGAAGTTTCACAGATTGCTTCTGTGTAGTTTTTATTTGAACATATTCATTTTTCCGCTATAGGCCTCCTAGCGCCCTGAATGTTCACTTGCATTTTCTACAGAAAGAGTGTTTCAGAACTGCTCAATCAAAAGTAAGGTTCAACTCTGTTAGTTGAATGCACAGAACAGAAAGAAGTTTCACAGATTGAATCTGTGTAGTTTTTGTTTGAAGATATTCCTTTTTCTACTATGGGCCTCTTAGCGCCATGAATGTCCACTTGCATTATCTACAGAAAGAGTGTTTCAGAACTGCTCAATCAAAACTAAGGTTCAACTCTGTTAGTTCAATGCACAGAACAGAAAGAAGTTTCACAGATTGATTCTTTGTAGTTTTTGTTTGAAGATATTTAATTTTCCACTATAGGCCTCTTAGCGCCATGAATGTCCATTGCATTTTCTACAGAAAGAGTGTTTCAGAACTGTTCCATCAAAATTAAGGTTCAAATGTGTTAGTTTAAAGAACAGAACCGTAAGAAGTTTCACAGATTGCTTCTGTGTAGTTTTTATTTGAAGGTATTCCTTTTTCCACCATAGGCCTCTTAGCGCCCTGAATGTCCACTTGCATTTTCTACAGAAAGGGTGTTTCAGAACTGCTCAATCAAAAGTAAGGTTGAACTCTGTTAGTTGAATGCACAGAACAGAAAGAAGTTTCACAGATAGCTTTTTCGTAGTTTTTATTTGAACATATACCTTTTTCAACTATGGGCCTCTTAGCGCCCAGAATGTTCACTTGCATATTCTGCAGAAAGAGTGTTTCATAACTGCTCAATATAAACTAAGGTTCAACACTGTTAGTTGAATGCACAGAACAGTAAGAAGTTTCACAGATTGCTTCTGTGTAGTTTTTATTTGAACATATTCATTTTTCCGCTATAGGCCTATTAGTGCCCTGAATGTTCACTTGCATTTTCCACAGAAAGAGTATTTCAGAACTGCTCAATAATAACTAAGGTTCAACTCTGTTAGTTGAATGCACAGAACAGTAAGAAGTTTCACAGATTGCTTCTCTGTGGTTTCTATTTGAAGATATTCCTTTTCCCTCTATAGGCCTCTCAGCGCCCTGAATGTCCACTTGCATTTTCTAAAGAAAGGGTGTTTCAGAACTGCTCAATAAAAACTACCGTTCAACTATGTTAGTTGAATGCACAGAACAGTAAGAAGTTTCGCAGATTGCTTCTGTGCAGTTTTTATTTGAAAATATTCCTTTTTCCACTATAGTCCTCTTAGCTCCCTGAAAGTCCAATTGCATTTTCTATAGAAAGGGTGTTTCAGAAGTGCTCAATCAAAAGTAAGGTTCAAATCTGTTAGATGAATGCAAAGAACAGAAAGAAGTTTCACAGAATGCTTCGGTGTAGTTTCTATTTGAAGGTATTACTTTTTCCGCTATAGGCCTCTTAGCGCTCCGAAGTTCCACTTGCATTTTCTACAGAAAGAGTGTTTCAGAACTTCTCAATCAAATGTAAGGTTCAACTCCGTTAATTGAATGCACAGAACAGAGAGAAGTTTCACAGATATCTTCTGTGTAGATTTTATGTTAACTTTTTTACTTTTTCCACTATAGTACTGATAGCGCCCTGAATGTCCACTTGTATTTTCTACAGAAAGATTGTTTCAGAACTGATCAATCAAAACTGAGGTTCAACTCTGTTAGTTGAATGCACAGAACACTAAGAAGTTTCACAGATTTCTTCTGTGAAGTTTTTATTTGAAAATATTCCTTTTCCACTATAGGCCTCTTAGCGCCCTGAATTTCCAATTGCATTTTCTACAGAAAGAGTGTTTCAGAACTGCTCAATCAAAAGTAAGGTTAAAGTCTGCTAGTTGAATGCACAGGACAGAAAGAAGTTTCACAGAATGCTTCTGTGTAGTTTTTATTTGAAGATATTACTTTTTCCGCTATAGGCCTCTTAGCGCTCCGAAGGTCCACTTGCATTTTCTACAGAAAGAGTGTTTCAGAACTGCTCAATCAATAGTAAGGTTCAACTCCGTTAGTTGAATGCACAGAACAGAAAGAAGTTTCACAGATTGGTTCTGTGTAGTTTTTGTTTGAAGTTATTCCTTTTTCTACTATGGGCCTCTTAGCGCCATGAATGTCCACTTGCATTTTCTACAGAAAGAGTGTTTCAGAACTGCGCAATAATAACAAAGGTTCAACTCTGTTAGTTGAATGCAGAGAACAGTAAGAAGTTTCACAGATTGATTCTGTGTGGTTTTTATTTGAAGATACTCCTTTTCCCACTATAGCCCTCACAGCGCCCTGAATGTCCACTTGCATTTTCTACAGAAAGAGTGTTTCAGAACTGCTCAATAAAAACTACCGTTCAACTCTGTTAGTTGAATGCACAGAACAGAAAGCAGTTTCGCAGATTGCTTCTGTGCAGTTTGTATTTGAAAATATTACTTCTTCCACTATCGGCCTCTTAGCTCCCCGAATATCCAATTGCATTTTCTACAGAAAGAGTGTTTCAGAACTGCTCAATCAAAAGTATGGTTAAACTCTGTTAGTTGAATGCACAGAACAGAATGAAGTTTCACAGAATGCTTCTGTGTAGGTTTTATTTGAAGATATTAATTTTTCCGCTGTAGGCCTCTTAGCGCTCCGAAGGTACACTTGCATTTTCTACAGAAAGAGTGTTTTACAACTGCTCAATCAAAACTAAGGTTCAACTCTGTTAGTTGAATGCACAGAACAGAGAGAAGTTTCACAGATATCTTCTGTGTAGTTTTTATTTGAAGATATTACTTTTTCCGCTATAGGCCTCTTAGCGCTCCGAAGGTCCACTTGCATTTTCTACAGAAAGAGTGTTTCAGAACTGCTCAATCAAAAGTATGGTTCAACTCTGTTAGTTGAATGCACAGAACAGAAAGGAGTTTCACAGATTGCTTCTGTGTTTTTTTTGTTTGAAGATATTCCTTTTTCTACTATGGGCCTCTTAGCGCCATGAATGTCCCCTTGCATTTTCTACAGAAAGTGTGTTTCAGAACTGCTCAATCAAAACTAAGGTTCAACTCTGTTAGTTGAATGCACAGAACAGAGAGAAGTTTCACAGATATCTTCTGTGTAGTTTTTGTTTGAACTTATTCCTTTTTTCGCTATAGGCCTCTTAGCGCCCGGAATGTCCACTTGCGTTTTCTACTGAAAGAGTGTTTCAGAACTGCTAAATAAAAACTACCGTTCAACTATGTTAGTTGAATGCACAGAACAGTAAGAAGTTTCGCAGATTGCTTCTGTGCAGTTTTTATTTGCAAATATTCCTTTTTCCACTATAGGCCTCTTAGCTCCCTGAATGTCCAATTGCATTTTCTATAGAAAGGGTGTTTCAGTAGTGCTCAATCAAAAGTAAGTTTCAACTCTGTTAGATGAATGCAAAGAACAGAAAGAAGTTTCACAGAATGCTTCTGTGTAGTTTGTATTTGAAGGTATTACTTTTTCCGCTATAGGCCTCTTAGCGCTCCGAAAGTCCACTTGCATTTTCTACAGAAAGAGTGTTTCAGAACTTCTCAATCAAAAGTAAGGTTCAACTCCGTTAGTTGAATGCACAGAACAGAGAGAAGTTTCACATAGAGCTTCTGTGTAGTTTTTATGTGAACTTTTTCCTTTTTCCACTATAGTCCTCTTAGCGCCCTGAATGTCCACTTGTATTTTCTACAGAAAGAGTGTTTCAGAACTGCTCAATAAAAACTGAGGTTCAACTCTGTTAGTTGAATGCACGGAACAGTAAGAAGTTTCACAGATTGCTTCTGTGCAGTTTTTATTTGAAAATATTCCCTTTCCACTATAGGCCTCTTAGCGCCCTGAATGTCCAATTGCATTTTCTACAGAAAGAGTGTTTCAGAACTGCTCAATAAAAAGTAAGGTTAAACTCTGTTATTTGAATGCACAGAACAGAAAGAAGTTTCACAGATTGCTTCTGTGTAGTTTTTGTTTGAAGATATTACTTTTTCTACTATGGGCCTCTTAGCGCCATGAATGTCCACATGCATTATCTACAGAAAGAGTGTTTCAGAACTGCTCAATCAATACTAAGGTTCAACTCTGTTCGTTCAATGCACAGAACAGAAAGAAGTTTCACAGATTGCTTCTTTGTAGTTTTTGTTTGAAGATATTTCCTTTTCCACTATAGGCCTCTTAGCGCCATGAATGTCCACTTGTATTTTCTACAGAAAGAGTGTTACAGAACTGCTCCATCAAAATTAAGGTTCAACTCTGTTAGTTTAAAGAACAGAACCGTAAGAAGTTTCACAGATTGCTTCTGTGTAGTTTTTATTTGAAGGTATTCCTTTTTCCACCATAGGCCTCTTAGCGCCCTGAATGTCCACTTGCATTTTCTACAGAAAGGGTGTTTCAGAACTGCTCAATCAAAAGTAAGGTTGAACTCTGTTAGTTGAATGCACAGAACAGAAAGAAGTTTCACAGATAGCTTTTTCGTAGTTTTTATTTGAACATATACCTTTTTCAACTATGGGCCTCTTAGCGCCCAGAATGTTCACTTGCATATTCTGCAGAAAGAGTGTTTCATAACTGCTCAATATAAACTAAGGTTCAACCTGTTAGTTGAATGCACAGAACAGTAAGAAGTTTCACAGATTGCTTCTGTGTAGTTTTTATTTGAACATATTCATTTTTCCGCTATAGGCCTATTAGTGCCCTGAATGTTCACTTGCATTTTCCACAGAAAGAGTTTTCAGAACTGCTCAATAATAACTAAGGTTCAACTCTGTTAGTTGAATGCACAGAACAGTAAGAAGTTTCACAGATTGCTTCTCTGTGGTTTCTATTTGAAGATATTCCTTTTCCCTCTATAGGCCTCTCAGCGCCCTGAATGTCCACTTGCATTTTCTAAAGAAAGGGTGTTTCAGAACTGCTCAATAAAAACTACCGTTCAACTATGTTAGTTGAATGCACAGAACAGTAAGAAGTTTCGCAGATTGCTTCTGTGCAGTTTTTATTTGAAAATATTCCTTTTTCCACTATAGTCCTCTTAGCTCCCTGAAAGTCCAATTGCATTTTCTATAGAAAGGGTGTTTCAGAAGTGCTCAATCAAAAGTAAGGTTCAAATCTGTTAGATGAATGCAAAGAACAGAAAGAAGTTTCACAGAATGCTTCGGTGTAGTTTCTATTTGAAGGTATTACTTTTTCCGCTATAGGCCTCTTAGCGCTCCGAAGTTCCACTTGCATTTTCTACAGAAAGAGTGTTTCAGAACTTCTCAATCAAATGTAAGGTTCAACTCCGTTAATTGAATGCACAGAACAGAGAGAAGTTTCACAGATATCTTCTGTGTAGATTTTATGTTAACTTTTTTACTTTTTCCACTATAGTACTGATAGCGCCCTGAATGTCCACTTGTATTTTCTACAGAAAGATTGTTTCAGAACTGATCAATCAAAACTGAGGTTCAACTCTGTTAGTTGAATGCACAGAACACTAAGAAGTTTCACAGATTTCTTCTGTGAAGTTTTTATTTGAAAATATTCCTTTTCCACTATAGGCCTCTTAGCGCCCTGAATTTCCAATTGCATTTTCTACAGAAAGAGTGTTTCAGAACTGCTCAATCAAAAGTAAGGTTAAAGTCTGCTAGTTGAATGCACAGGACAGAAAGAAGTTTCACAGAATGCTTCTGTGTAGTTTTTATTTGAAGATATTACTTTTTCCGCTATAGGCCTCTTAGCGCTCCGAAGGTCCACTTGCATTTTCTACAGAAAGAGTGTTTCAGAACTGCTCAATCAATAGTAAGGTTCAACTCCGTTAGTTGAATGCACAGAACAGAAAGAAGTTTCACAGATTGGTTCTGTGTAGTTTTTGTTTGAAGATATTCCTTTTTCTACTATGGGCCTCTTAGCGCCATGAATGTCCACTTGCATTTTCTACAGAAAGAGTGTTTCAGAACTGCGCAATAATAACAAAGGTTCAACTCTGTTAGTTGAATGCAGAGAACAGTAAGAAGTTTCACAGATTGATTCTGTGTGGTTTTTATTTGAAGATACTCCTTTTCCCACTATAGGCCTCACAGCGCCCTGAATGTCCACTTGCATTTTCTACAGAAAGAGTGTTTCAGAACTGCTCAATAAAAACTACCGTTCAACTCTGTTAGTTGAATGCACAGAACAGAAAGAAGTTTCGCAGATTGCTTCTGTGCAGTTTGTATTTGAAAATATTACTTCTTCCACTATCGGCCTCTTAGCTCCCCGAATGTCCAATTGCATTTTCTACAGAAAGAGTGTTTCAGAACTGCTCAATCAAAAGTATGGTTAAACTCTGTTAGTTGAATGCACAGAACAGAATGAAGTTTCACAGAATGCTTCTGTGTAGGTTTTATTTGAAGATATTAATTTTTCCGCTGTAGGCCTCTTAGCGCTCCGAAGGTACACTTGCATTTTCTACAGAAAGAGTGTTTTACAACTGCTCAATCAAAACTAAGGTTCAACTCTGTTAGTTGAATGCACAGAACAGAGAGAAGTTTCACAGATATCTTCTGTGTAGTTTTTATTTGAAGATATTACTTTTTCCGCTATAGGCCTCTTAGCGCTCCGAAGGTCCACTTGCATTTTCTACAGAAAGAGTGTTTCAGAACTGCTCAATAAAAAGTATGGTTCAACTCTGTTAGTTGAATGCACAGAACAGAAAGGAGTTTCACAGATTGCTTCTGTGTTTTTTTTGTTTGAAGATATTCCTTTTTCTACTATGGGCCTCTTAGCGCCATGAATGTCCCCTTGCATTTTCTACAGAAAGTGTGTTTCAGAACTGCTCAATCAAAACTAAGGTTCAACTCTGTTAGTTGAATGCACAGAACAGTAAGAAGTTTCACAGATTGCTTCTTTGTAGTTTTTATTTGAACATATTCATTTTTCCGCTATAGGCCTATTAGTGCCCTGAATGTTCACTTGCATTTTCACAGAAAGGGTATTTCAGAACTGCTCAATAATAACTAAGGTTCAACTCTGTTAGTTGAATGCACAGAACAGTAAGAAGTTTCACAGATTGCTTCTCTGTGGTTTCTATTTGAAGATATTCCTTTTCCCCTATAGGCCTCTCAGCCCCTGAATGTCCATTGCATTTTCTAAAGAAAGGGTGTTTCAGAACTGCTCAATAAAAACTACGTTCAACTTATTAGTTGAATGCACAGAACAGTAAAGAAGTTTCGCAGATTGCTTCTGTGCAGTTTTTATTTGAAATATTCCTTTTTCCCTATAGTCCTCTTAGCTCCCTGAAAGTCCAATTGCATTTTCTATAGAGAGGTGTTTCAGAAGTGCTCAATCAAAGTAAGTTCAATCTTAGAAATCAAAAAAAAAAAGTTTCAAAATCAATTTAGCCTCCGAAGTTCCACTTGTTTTACAGAAAGAGTGTTTCAGAACTTCTCACTCAAATGTAAGGTTCAACTCCGTTAATTGAATGCACAGAACAGAGAGAAGTTTCACAGATATCTTCTGTGTAGTTTTTATGTTAACTTTTTTACTTTTTCCACTATAGTACTGATAGCGCCCTGAATGTCCACTTGTATTTTCTACAGAAAGATTGTTTCAGAACTGATCAATCAAAACTAAGGTTCAACTCTGTTAGTTGAATGCACAGAACACTAAGAAGTTTCACAGATTTCTTCTGTGAAGATTTATTTGATAATATTCCTTTTCCACTATAGGCCTCTTAGCGCCCTGAATTTCCAATTGCATTTTCTACAGAAAGAGTGTTTCAGAACTGCTCAATCAAAAGTAAGGTTAAAGTCTGCTAGTTGAATGCACAGAACAGAAAGAAGTTTCACAGAATGCTTCTGTGTAGTTTTTATTTGAAGATATTACTTTTTCCGCTATAGGCCTCTTAGCGCTCCGAAGGTCCACTTGCATTTTCTACAGAAAGAGTGTTTCAGAACTGCTCAATCAATAGTAAGGTTCAACTCCGTTAGTTGAATGCACAGAACAGAAAGAAGTTTCACAGATTGGTTCTGTGTAGTTTTTGTTTGAAGATATTCCTTTTTCTACTATGGGCCTCTTAGCGCCATGAATGTCTACTTGCATTTTCTACAGAAAGAGTGTTTCAGAACTGCGCAATAATAACTAAGGTTCAACTCTGTTAGTTGAATGCAGAGAACAGTAAGAAGTTTCACAGATTGATTCTGTGTGGTTTTTATTTGAAGATACTCCTTTTCCCACTATAGGCCTCACAGCGCCCTGAATGTCCACATGCATTTTCTACAGAAAGAGTGTTTCAGAACTGCTCAATAAAAACTACCGTTCAACTCTGTTAGTTGAATGCACAGAACAGAATGAAGTTTCGCAGATTGCTTCTGTGCAGTTTGTATTTGAAAATATTACTTCTTCCACTATCGGCCTCTTAGCTCCCCGAATGTCCAATTGCATTTTCTACAGAAAGAGTGTTTCAGAACTGCTCAATCAAAAGTAAGGTTAAACTCTGTTAGTTGAATGCACAGAACAGAAAGAAGTTTCACAGAATGCTTCTGTGTAGGTTTTATTTGAATATATTAATTTTTCCGCTGTAGGCCTCTTAGCGCTCCGAAGGTACACTTGCATTTTCTACAGAAAGAGGGTTTTAGAACTGCTCAATCAAAACTAAGGTTCAACTCTGTTAGTTGAATGCACAGAACAGAGAGAAGTTTCACAGATATCTTCTGTGTAGTTTTTATTTGAAGATATTACTTTTTCCGCTATAGGCCTCTTAGCGCTCCGAAGGTCCACTTGCATTTTCTACAGAAAGAGTGTTTCAGAACTGCTCAATCAAAAGTAAGGTTCAACTCTGTTAGTTGAATGCACAGAACAGAAAGGAGTTTCACAGATTGCTTCTGTGTTTTTTTTGTTTGAAGATATTCCTTTTTCTACTATGGGCCTCTCAGCGCCCTGAATGTCCACTTGCATTTTCTACAGAAAGAGTGTTTCAGAACTGCTCAATAAAAACTACCGCTCAACTATCTTAGTTCAATGCACAGAACAGTAAGAAGTTTCGCAGATTGCTTCTGTGCAGTTTTTATTTGCAAATATTCCTTTTTCCACTATAGGCCTCTTAGCTCCCTGAATGTCCAATTGAATTTTCTATAGAAAGAGTGTTTCAGAAGTGCTCAATCAAAAGTAAGTTTCAACTCTGTTATATGAATGCAAAGAACAGAAAGAAGTTTCACAGAATGCTTCTATGTAGTTTGTATTTGAAGGTATTACTTTTTCCGCTATAGGCCTCTTAGCGCTCTGAAAGTCCACTTGCATTTTCTACAGAAAGAGTGTTTCAGAACTTCTCAATCAAAAGTAAGGTTCAACTCCGTTAGTTGAATGCACAGAACAGAGAGAAGTTTCACAGATAGCTTCTGTGTAGTTTTTATGTGAACTTTTTCCTTTTTCCACTATAGTCCTCTTAGCGCCCTGAATGTCCACTTGTATTTTCTACAGAAAGAGTGTTTCAGAACTGCTCAATAAAAACTGAGGTTCAACTCTGTTAGTTGAATGCACGGAACAGTAAGAAGTTTCACAGATTTCTTCTGTGCAGTTTTTGTTTGAAGATATTACTTTTTCTACTATGGGCCTCTTAGCGCCATGAATGTCCACATGCATTATCTACAGAAAGAGTGTTTCAGAACTGCTCAATCAAAACTAAGGTTCAACTCTGTTCGTTCAATGCACAGAACAGAAAGAAGTTTCACAGATTGCTTCTTTGTAGTTTTTGTTTGAAGATATTTCCTTTTCCACTATAGGCCTCTTAGCGCCATGAATGTCCACTTGTATTTTCTACAGAAAGAGTGTTACACAACTGCTCCATCAAAATTAAGATTCAACTCTGTTAGTTTAAAGAACAGAACCGTAAGAAGTTTCACAGATTGCTTCTGTGTAGTTTTTATTTGAAGGTATTCCGTTTTCCACCACAGGCCTCTTAGTGCCCTGAATGTCAACTTGCATTTTCTACAGAAAGGGTGTTTCAGAACTGCTCAATCAAATGTAAGGTTGAACTCTGTTAGTTGAAAGCACAGAAATGTAAGAAGTTTCACAGATAGATTTTTGTAGTTTTCATTTGAACATATACATTTTTCAACTATAGGCCTCTTAGCGCCCTGATTGTTCACTTGCATTTTCTGCAGAAAGAGTGTTTCATAACTGCTCAATATAAACTAAGGTTCAACTGTGTTAGTTGAATGCACAGAAGAGTATGAAGTTTCACAGATTGCTTCTGTGTAGTTTTTATTTGAACATATTCATTTTTCCGCTATAGGCCTCCTAGCGCCCTGAATGTTCACTTGCATTTTCTACAGAAAGAGTGTTTCAGAACTGCTCAATCAAAAGTAAGGTTCAACTCTGTTAGTTGAATGCACAGAACAGAAAGAAGTTTCACAGATTGATTCTGTGTAGTTTTTGTTTGAAGATATTCCTTTTTCTACTATGGGCCTCTTAGCGCCATGAATGTCCACTTGCATTATCTACAGAAAGAGTGTTTCAGAACTGCTCAATCAAAACTAAGGTTCAACTCTGTTAGTTCAATGCACAGAACAGAAAGAAGTTTCACAGATTGCTTCTTTGTAGTTTTTGTTTGAAGATATTTAATTTTCCACTATAGGCCTCTTAGCGCCATGAATGTCCACTGCATTTTCTACAGAAAGAGTGTTACAGAACTGTTCCATCTAAATTAAGTTTCAACTGTGTTAGCTTAAAGAACAGAACCGTAAGAAGTTTCAGAGATTGCTTCTATGTAGTTTTATTTGAAGGTATTCCTTTTTCCACCATAGGCCTCTTAGTGCCCTGAATGTCTACTTGCATTTTCTACAGAAAGGGTGTTTCAGAACTGCTCAATCAAACGTAAGGTTGAACTCTGTTAGTTGAATGCACAGAACTGTAAGAAGATTCAAAGATAGCTTTTTGTAGTTTTTATTTGAATATATATCTTTTTCAGCTATAGGCCTATTAGCGCCCTGAATGTTCACTTGCATTTTCTGCAGAAAGAGTGTTTCATAACTGCTCAATATAAACTAAGGTTCAACTCTGTTGTTGAATGCGCGAACAGTAAGAAGTTTCACAGATTCTTCTGTGTAGTTTTTATTTGAACATATTCATTTTTCCACTATAGGCCTCTTAGCGCCCTGAATGTTCACTTGCATTTTCTACAGAAAGAGTGTTTCAGAACTGCTCAATGAAAACTAAGGTTGAACTCTGTTAGTTGAATACACAGAACAGTAAGAAGTTTCACAGATTGCTTCTGTGTGGTTTTTGTTTGAAGATTTCCTTTTCCCACTATAGGCCTCTCAGCGCCCTGAATGTCCACTTGCATTTACTACAGAAAGAGTGTTTCAGAACTGCCCAATAAAAACTACCGTTCAACTATGTTAGTTGAATGCACAGAACAGTAAGAAGTTTCGCAGATTGCTTCTGTGCAGTTTTTATTTGAAAATATTCCTTTTTCCACTATAGGCCTCATAGCTCCCTGAATGTCCAATTGATTTTCTATAGAAAGGGTGTTTCAGAAGTGCTCAATCAAAAGTAAGGTTCAACTCTGTTAGATGAATGCAAAGAACAGAAATAAGTTTCACAGAATGCTTCTGTGTAGTTTCTATTTGAAGGTATTACTTTTTCCGCTATAGGCCTCTTAGCGCTCGGAAGTTCCACTTGCATTTTCTACAGAAAGAGTGTTTCAGAACTTCTCAGTCAAAAGTAAGGTTCAACTCCGTTAATTGAATGCACAGAACAGAGAGAAGTTTCACAGATAGCCTCTCTGTAGTTTTTATGTTAACTTTTTTCCTTTTTCCACTATAGTACTGATAGCGCCCTGAATGTCCACTTGTATTTTCCACAGAAAGATTGTTTCAGAACTGATCAATCAAAATTGAGCTTCAACTCTGTTAGTTGAATGCACAGAACAGTAAGAAGTTTCACAGATTGCTTCTGTGTGGTTTTTATTTGAAGATATTCCTTTTCCCACTATAGGCCTCTCAGCGCCCTGAACGTCCACTTGCATTTTCTACAGAAAGGCTGTTTCAGAACTGCTCAATAAAAACTAACATTCAACTATGTTAGTTGAATGCACAGAACAGTAAGAAGTTACGCAGATTGCTTCTGTGCAGCTTTTATTTGAAAATATTCCTTTTTCCACTATAGTCCTCTTAGCTCCCTGAAAGTCCAATTGCATTTTCTATAGAAAGGGTGTTTCAGAAGTGCTCAATCAAAAGTAAGGTTCAACTCTGTTAGATGAATGCAAAGAACAGAAATAAGTTTCACAGAATGCTTCTGTGTAGTTTCTATTTGAAGGTATTACTTTTTCCGCTATAGGCCTCTTAGCGCTCGGAAGTTCCACTTGCATTTTCTACAGAAAGAGTGTTTCAGAACTTCTCAGTCAAAAGTAAGGTTCAACTCCGTTAATTGAATGCACAGAACAGAGAGAAGTTTCACAGATAGCCTCTCTGTAGTTTTTATGTTAACTTTTTTCCTTTTTCCACTATAGTACTGATAGCGCCCTGAATGTCCACTTGTATTTTCCACAGAAAGATTGTTTCAGAACTGATCAATCAAAATTGAGCTTCAACTCTGTTAGTTGAATGCACAGAACAGTAAGAAGTTTCACAGATTTCTTCTGTGCAATTTTTATTTGAAAATATTCCTTTTCCACTATAGGCCTCTTAGCGCCCTGAATGTCCAATTGCATTTTCTACAGAAAGAGTGTTTCAGAACTGCTCAATCAAAAGTAAGGTTCGACTCTGTTAGTTGAATGCACAGAACAGGAAGAAGTTTCACAGAATGCTTCTGTGTAGTTTTTATTTGAAGATATTACTTTTTCCGCTATAGGCCTCTTAGCGCTCCGAATGTGCAATTGCATTTTCTACAGAAAGAGTGTTTCAGAACTGCTCAATCAAAAGTAAGGTTCAACTCTGTTAGGTGAATGCGCAGAACAGAATGTAGTTTCACAGATTGCTTCTGTGTAGTTTTTCTTTGAAGATATTCCTTTTTCTACTAAGGGCCTCTTAGCGCCATGAATGTCCACTTGCATTTTCTACAGAAAGAGTGTTTCAGAACTGCTCAATCAAAACTAAGGTTCAACTCTGTTAGTTGAATGCACAGAACAGAGGGAAGATTCACAGATATCTTCTGTGTAGTTTTTATTTGAACTTATTCCTTTTTCCACTATAGGCCTCATAGCGCCCTGAATGTCCACTTGTATTTTCTACAGAGAGAGTGTTTCAGAACTGCTCAATCAAAACTAAGGTTCAGCCCTGTTAGTTGAATGCACAGAACAGAAAGAAGTTTCACAGATTGTTTCTTTGTAGTTTTTGTTTGAAGATATTCCCTTTTCCACTATAGGCCTCTTAGCGCCATGAATGTCCACTTGCATTTTCTACAGAAAGAGTGTTTCAGAACTGCTCAATAATAACTAAGGTTCAACTCTGTTAGTTGAATGCACAGAACAGTAAGAAGTTTCACAGATTTCTTCTGTGCAATTTTTATTTGAAAATATTCCTTTTCCACTATAGGCCTCTTAGCGCCCTGAATGTCCAATTGCATTTTCTACAGAAAGAGTGTTTCAGAACTGCTCAATCAAAACTGAGGTTCAAATCTGTTAGTTGAATGCACAGAACAGAAAGAAGTTTCACAGATTGCTTCTGTGTAGGTATTGTTGGAAGATATTCCTTTTTCTACTATGGGCCTCTTAGCGCCGTGAATGTCCACTTGCATTTTCTACAGAAAGAGTGTTTCAGAACTGCTCAATCAAAACTAAGGTTCGACTCTGTTAGTTGAATGCACAGAACAGAGAGAAGTTTCACAGATATCTTCTGTGTAGCTTTTATTTGAACGTTTTGCTTTTTGCACTATAGGCCTCTTAGCGCCCTGAATGTCCACTTGTATTTTCTACAGAAAGAGTGTTTCAGAACTGCTCAATCAAAACTGAGGTTCAAATCTGTTAGTTGAATGCACAGAACAGAAAGAAGTTTCACAGATTGCTTCTTTGTAGTTTTTGTTTGAAGATATTCCCTTTTCCACTATAGGCCTCTTAGCGCCATGAATGTCCACTTGCATTTTCTACAGAAAGAGTGTTTCCGAACTGTTCAATCAAAATTAAGGTTCAACTGTGTTAGTTTAAAGAACAGAACCGTAAGAAGTTTCACAGATTGCTTCTGTGTAGTTTTTATTTGAAGGTATTCCTTTTTCCACCATAGGCCTCTTAGCGCCCTGAATGTCCACATGCATTTTCTACAGAAAGGTTGTTTCAGGACTTCTCAATCAAAAGTCAGATTGAACACTGTTAGTTGAATTCACAGAATTGTAAGAAGTTTCACACATAGCTTCTTTTAGTTTTTATTTGAACATAAACTTTTTCAACTATAGGCCTCTTAGCGCCCTGAATGTCCACTTGTATTATCTACAGAAAGAGTGTTTCAGAAATGCTCAATCAAAACTGAGGTTCAACTCTGTTAGTTGAATGCAGAGAACAGAGAGAAGTTTCACAGATATCTTCTGTGTAGTTTTTATTTGAACTTATCCCTTTTTCCAATATAGGCCTCTTAGCGCCCTGAATATCCACTTGTATTTTCTACAGAAAGAGTGTTTCAGAACTGCTCAATCAAAACTAAGTTTCAACTGTGTTAGTTGAATGCACAGAACAGAAAGAAGTTTCACAGATTGCTTCTGTGCAGTTTTTATTTGAAAATATTCATTTTTCCACTATAGGCCTCTTAGCTCCCTGAATGTCAAATTGCATTTCCTATAGAAAGGGGGTTTCAGAAGTGCTCATTCAAAAGTAAGGTTCAACTCTGTTAGATGAATGCAAAGAACAGAAAGAAGTTTCACAGAATGATTCTGTGTAGTTTTTATTTGAAGGTATTACTTTTTCCGCTATAGGCCTCTTAGCGCTCCGAATGTCCACTTGCATTTTCTACAGAAAGAGTGTTTCAGAACTTCTCAATCAATAGTAATGTTCAACTCCTTCAGTTGAATGCACAGAACAGAGAGAAGTTTCACAGATAGCTTCTGTGTAGTTTTTATGTGAACTTTTTCCTTTTTCCACTTTAGACCTCTTAGCGCCCTGAAGGCCCACTTGCATTTTCTACAGAAAGAGTGTTTCAGAACTGCTCAATCAAAACTAAGGTTCAACTCTGTTAGTTGAATGCACAGAACAGAGAGCAGTTTCACAGATATCTTCTGTGTAGTTTTTATTTGAACTTATTCCTTTTTCCACTATAGGCCTCTTAGCGCCCTGAATGTCCACTTGTATTTTCTACAGAAAGAGTGTTTGAGATCTGCTCAATCAAAGCTAAGTTTCACCTCTATTAGTTGAATGCACAGAACAGAAATAAGTTTCACAGATTGCTTCTTTGTAGTTTTTGTTTGAAGATATTCCCTTTTCCACTATAGGCCTCTTAGCGCCATGAATGTCCACTTGAATTATCTACAGAAAGAGTGTCTCAGAACTGTTCAATCAAAATTAAGGTTCAACTGTGTTAGTTTAAAGAACAGAACCATAAGAAATTTCACAGATTGCTTCTGTGTAGTTTTTATTTGAAGGTATTCCTTTTTCCACCATAGTCCTCTTAGCGCCCTGAATGTCCACTTGCATTTTATACAGAAAGGGTGTTTCAGAACTGCTCAATCAAAAGTAAGGTTGAACTCTGTTTGTTGAATGCACAGAACTGAAAGAAGTTTCACAGATAGCTTCTTTGTAGTTTTTATTTGAACATATACCTTTTTCAACTATAGGCCTCTTAGCGCCCTGAATGTTCACTTGCATTTTCTACAGAAAGTGTGTTTCAGAACTGCTCAATAATAACTAAGGTTCAACTCTGTTAGTTGAATGCACAGAACAGTAAGAAGTTTCACAAATTGCTTCTTTGTGGTTTTTATTTGAAGATATTCCTTTTCCCACTATAGGCCTCTCAGCGCCCTGAATGTCCACTTGCATTTTCTACAGAAAGTGTGTTTCAGAACTGCTATATAAAACCACCGTTCAACTATGTTAGTTGAATGCACAGAACAGTAAGAAGTTTCGCAGATTGCTTCTGTGCAGTTTTTATTTGAAAATAATCCTTTTTCCACTATAGGCCGCTTAGCTCCCTGAATGTAAAATTGCATTTTCTATAGAAAGGGTGTTTCAGAAGTGCTCAATCAAAATAAGGTTCAACTCTGTCAGATGAATGCAAAGAACAGAAAGAAGTTTCACAGAATGCTTCTGTGTAGTTTGTATTTGAAGGTATTACTTTTTCCGCTAAAGGCCTCTTAGCGCTCCGAATGTCCACTTGCATTTTCTACAGAAAGAGCGTTTCAGAACTTCTCAATCAAAAGTAAGTTTCAACTCCGTTAGTTGAATGCACAGAAGAGAGAGTATTTTCACAGACAGCTTCTGCGTAGTTTTTATGTGAACTTTTTCCCTTTTCCACTGTAGTCCTCTTAGCGCCTTGAATGTCCACTTTTATTTTCTACAGAAAGAGTGTTTCAGAACTACTCAATCAAAACTAAGGTTCAACTCTGTTAATTGAATGCACAGAACAGAGAGAAGTTTCACAGATATCTTCTGTGTAGTTTTTATTTGAACTTATTCCTTTTTCCACTATAGGCCTCTTAGCGCCCTGAATGTCCACTTGTGTTTTCTACAGAAAGAGTGTTTCAGAAATGCTCAATCAAAACTAAGGTTCAACCCAGTTAGTTGAATGAACAGAACAGAAAGAAGTTTCACAGATTGCTTCTTTGTAGTTTTTGTTTGAAGATATTCCCTTTTCCACTATAGGCCTCTTAGCGAAATGAATGTCCACTTGCATTTTCTACAGAAAGAGTGTTTCAGAACTGTTCAATCAAAATTAAGGTTCAACTGTGTTAGTTTAAAGAACAGAACCGTAAGAAGTTTCACAGATTGCTTCTGTGTAGTTTTTATTTGAAGTTATTCCTTTTTCCACTATAGGTCTCCTAGCGCCCTGAATGTCCACTTTCATTTTCTACAGAAAGGGTGTTTCAGAACTGCTCAATCAAAAGTAAGGTTGAACTCTGATAGTTGAATGCACAGAACTGTAAGAAGTTTCACAGATAGCTTCTTTGTAGTTTTTATTTGAACATATAACTTTTTCACTTATAGGCCTCTTAGCGCCCTGCATGTACACTTGCATTTTCTGCAGAAAGAGTGTTTCATTACTGCTCAATATACACTAAGGTTCAACTTAGTTAGTTGAATGCACAGAACAGTAAGAAGTTTCACAGATTGCTTCTGTGTAGTTTTTATTTGAACATATTCATTTTTCGGCTATAGGCCTCTTAGCGCAGTGAATGTTCACTTGCATTTTCTACAGAAAGAGAGTTTCAGAACTGCTCAATAATAACTAAGGTTCAAATCTGTTAGTTGAATGCACAGAACAGCAAGAAGTTTCACAGATTGCTTCTTTGTTTTTTTTATTTGAAGATATTCCTTTTCCCACTATAGGCATCTCAGTGCCCTGAAAGTCCACTTACATTTTCTACAGAAAGAGTGTTTCAGAACTGCTCAATAAAAACTACCGTTCAACTATGTTAGTTGAATTCACAGAACAGTAAGAATTTTCGCAGATTGCTTCTGTGCAGTTTTTATTTGAAAATATTCCTTTTTCCACTATAGGCCTCTTAGCTCCCTGAATGTCCAATTGCATTTTCTATAGAAAGGGTGTTTCAGAAGTGCTCAATAAAAAGTAAGGTTCAACTCTGTTAGATGAATGCAAAGAACAGTAAGAAGTTTCACAGAATGCTTCTGTGTAGTTTGTATTGAAGGTATTACTTTTTCCGCTATAGGCCTCTTAGCGCTCCGAAGGTCCACTTTCATTTACTACAGAAAGAGTGTTTCAGAACTTCTCAATCAAAAGTATGCTTCAACTCCGTTAGTTGAATGCACAGAACAGAGAGAAGTTTCACAGATAGCTTCTGTGTAGTTTTTATGTGAACTTTTTCCTTTTTCCACCATAGTCCTCTTAGCGCCCTGAATGTCCACTTGCATTTTCTACAGAAAGAGTGTTTCAGAACTGCTCAATCAGAATTGAGGTTCAACTCTGTTAGTTGAATGCACAGAACAGTAAGCAGTTTCACAGATTTCTTCTGTGAAGTTTTTATTTGAAAATATTCCTTTTTCACTATAGGCCTCTTAGCGCCCTAAATGTCCAATTGCATTTTCTACAGAAAGAGTGTTTCAGAACTTCTCCATCAAGAGTAAGGTTAAACTCTGTTAGTTGAATGCACAGAACAGAAAGAAGTTTCACAGAATGCTTCTGTGTAGTTTTTATTTGAAGATATTACTTTTTCCGCTATAGGCCTCTTAGCGCTCCGAAAGTCCACTTGCATTTTCTACAGAAAGAGTGTTTCAGAACTGCTCAATCAAAAGTAAGGTTCAGCTCTGTTAGTTGAATGCACAGAACAGAAAGGAGTTTCACAGATTCCTTCTGTGTAGTTTTTGTTTGAAGATACTCCTTTTTCTAATATGGGCCTCTTAGCGCCAGAATGTCCACTTGGATTTTGTACAGAAAGTGTGTTTCAGAACTGCTCAATAAAAACTACCATTCAACTATGTTAGTTGAATGCACAGAACAGTCAGAAGTTTCGCAGATTGATTCTGTGCTGTTTTTGTTTGAAAACATTCCTTTTTTTACTATAGGCCTCTTAGCGCCCTGAATGTCCAGTTGCATTTTCTACAGAAAGAGTGTTTCAGAACTGCTCAATCAAAAGTAAGGTTAAAATCTGTTAGTTGAATGCACAGAACAGAAAGAAGTTTCACAGAATGCTTCTGTGTAGTCTTTATTTGAAGATATTACTTTGTCCGCTATAGGCCTCTTAGCGCTCCGAATGTCCACTTGCATTTTCTACAGAAAGAGTGTTTCAGAACCTCTCAATAATAACTAAGGTTCTACTCTGTTAGTTGAATTCACAGAACAGTAAGAAGTTTCACAGATTGCTTCTGTGTTTTTTTTATTTGAAGATTTTCCTTTTCCCACTGTAGGCCTCTCAGCGCCCTGAATGTCCACTTGCGTTTTCTACAGAAAGTGTGTTTCAGAACTGCTCAATAAAAACTACCGCTCAACTATGTTAGTTGAATGCCCAGAACAGTAAGGAGTTTCGCAGATTGCTTCTGTGCAGTTTTTATTTGAAAATATTCCTTTTTCCACTATACGCCTCTTAGCTCCCTGAATGTCCAATTGCATTTTCTATAGAAAGGGTGTTTCAGAAGTACTCAATCAAAAGTAAGGTTCAACTCTGTTAGATGAATGCAAAGAACAGAAAGAAGTTTCACAGAATGATTCTGTGTAATTTTATTTGAAGGTATTACTTTTTCCGCTATAGGCCTCTTAGCGCTCCGAAGGTCCACTTGCATTATCTACAGAAAGAGTGTTTCAGAACTTCTCAATCAAAAGTAAGTTCAACTTCGATAGTTGAATGCACAGAACAGAGAGAAGTTTCACAGATAACTTCTGTGTAGTTTTTATGTGAACTTTTCCTTTTTCCACTATAGTCCTCTTAGCGCCCTGAATGTCCACTTGTATATTCTACAGAAAGAGTGTTTCAGAACTGCTCAATCAACACTGAGGTTCAACTCTGTTAGTTGAATGCACAGAACAGTAAGAAGTTTCACAGGTTTCTTCTGTGAAGATTTTATTTGAAAATATTCCTTTTCCACTATAGGCCTCTTAGCGCCCTGAATGTCCAATTGCATTTTCTCCAGAAAGAGTGTTTCAGAACTGCTCAATCAAAAGTAAGGTTAAACTCTGTTAGTTGAATGCACAGAACAGAAAGAAATTTCACAGAATGCTTCTGTGTAGTTTTTGTTTGAAGATATTACTTTTTCCGCTATAGGCCTCTTAGCGCTCCGAAGGTCCACTTGCATTTTCTACAGAAAGAGTGTTTCAGAACTGCTCAATAAAAAGTAAGGTTTAACTCTGTTAGTTGAATGCACAGAACAGAAAGAAGTTTCACAGATTGCTTCTGTGTAGTTTTTGTTTGAAGATATTCCTTTTTCTACTATGGGCCTCTTAGCGCCATGAATGTCCACTTGCATTTTCTACAGAAAGAGTGTTTCAGAACTGTTCAATCAAAATTAAGGTTCAACTGTGTTAGTTTAAAGAACAGAACCGTAAGAAGTTTCACATATCGCTTCTGTGTAGTTTTTATTTGAAGTTATTTCTTTTTCCACCATAGGTCTCTTAGCGCCCTGAATGTCCACTTTCATTTTCTACAGAAAGGGTGTTTCAGAACTGCTCAATCAAATGTAAGGTTGAACTCTGATAGTTGAATGCACAGAACTATAAGAAGTTTCACAGATAGCTTCTTTGTAGTTTTTATTTGAACATATAACTTTTTCACTTATAGCCCTCTTAGCGCCCTGAATGTACACTTCCATTTTCTGCAGAAAGATTGTTTCATAACTGTTCAATATACACTAAGGTTCAACTTTGTTATTTGAATGCAGAGAACAGTAAGAAGTTTCACAGATTGCTTCTTTGTAGTTTTTATTTGAACATACTCATTTTTCGCTATAGGCCTCTTAGCGCAGTGAATGTTCACTTGCATTTTCTACAGAAAGAGTGTTTCAGAACTGCTCAATAATAACTAAGGTTCAAATCTGTTAGTTGAATGCACAGAACAGCAAGAAGTTTCACAGATTGCTTCTTTGTTTTTTTTATTTGAAGATATTCCTTTTCCCACTATAGGCCTCTCAGCGCCCTGAATGTCCACTTACATTTTCTACAGAAAGAGTGTTTCAGAACTGCTCAATAAAAACTACCGTTCAAATATGTTAGTTGAATTCACAGAACAGTAAGAATTTTCGCAGATTGCTTCTGTGCAGTTTTTATTTGAAAATATTCCTTTTTCCACTATAGGCCTCTTAGCTCCCTGAATGTCCAGTGGCATTTTCTATAGAAAGGGTGTTTCAGAAGTGCTCAATCAAAAGTAAGGTTCAACTCTGTTAGATGAATGCAAAGAACAGTAAGAAGTTTCACAGAATGCTTCTGTGTAGTTTGTATTTGAAGGTATTACTTTTTCCGCTATAGGCCTCTTAGCGCTCCAAAGGTCCACTTGCATTTACTACAGAAAGAGTGTTTCAGAACTTCTCAATCAAAAGTATGGTTCAACTCCGTTAGTTGAATGCACAGAACAGAGAGAAGTTTCACAGATAGCTTCTGTGTAGTTTTTATGTGAACTTTTTCCTTTTTCCACCATAGTCCTCTTAGCGCCCTGAATGTCCACTTGTATTTTCTACAGAAAGAGTGTTTCAGAACTGCTCAATCAAAATTGAGGTTCAACTCTGTTAGTTGAATGCACAGAACAGTAAGAAGTTTCACAGATTTCTTCTGTGAAGTTTTTATTTGAAAATATTCCTTTTCCACTATAGGCCTCTTTGCGCCCTGAATGTCCAATTGCATTTTCTACAGAAAGAGTGTTTCAGAACTGCTCAATAAAATCTACCGTTCAACTATGTTAGTTGAATGCACAGAACAGTAAGAAGTTTCGCAGATTGCTTCTGTGCAGTTTTTGTTTGAAAACATTCCTTTTTTTACTATAGGCCTCTTAGCGCCCTGAATGTCCAGTTGCATTTTCTACAGAAAGATTGTTTCAGAACTTCTCAATCAAATGTAAGGTTCAACTCCGTTAGTTGAATGCAGAGAACAGTAAGAAGTTTAACAGATTGCTTCTGTGTGGTTTTTATGTGAACATTTTCCTTTTTCCAGTATAGTCCTCTTAGCGCCCTGAATGTCCACTTTTATTTTCTACAGAAACAGTGTTTCAGAACTGTGCAATCAAAATTAATGTTCAACTGAGTTAGTTTAAAGAACAGAACCGTAAGAAGTTTCACAGATTGCTTCTGTGTAGTTTTTATTTGATGGTATTCCTTTTTCTACCATGGGCCTCATAGCGCCATGACTGTCTACTTGCATTTTCTGCAGAAACGGTGTTTCAGAACTGCTCAATCAAAAGTAAGGTTGAACTCTGTTAGTTGAATGCACAGAACTGTAAGAAGTTTCACAGATAGCTTCTTTGTAGTTTTTATTTGAACATATACCTTTTTCAACTATAGGCCTCTTAGCGCCCTGAATGTTCACTTGCATTTTCTTCAGAAAGAGTGTTTCATAAAGGCTCAATGAAAACTGAGGTTCAACTCTGTTAGTTGAATGCACAGAACAGTAAGAAGTTTCACAGATTGCTTCTGTGTAGTTTTTGTTTGAAGATATTCCTTTTTCTACTATGGGCCTCTTAGCGCCATGAATGTCCACTTGCATTTTCTGCAGAAAGAGTGTTTCAGAACTGCTCAATCAAAACTAAGTTTCAACTCTGTTAGTTGAATGCACAGAACAGAGAGAAGTTTCACAGATATCTTCTGTGTAGTTTTTTTGTGAACTTATTCCTTTTTCCACCATAGGCCTCTTAGCGCCCTGAATGTCCAATTGCATTTTCTACAGAAAGAGTGTTTCAGAACTGCTCAATCAAAAGTAAGGTAAAACTCTGTTAGTTGAATGCACAGAACAGTAAGAAGTTTCACAGATTGCTTCTGTGTAGTTTTTATTTGAAGATATTACTTTTTCCGCTATAGGCCTCTTAGCGCTCTGAATGTCCACTTGCATTTTCTACAGAAAGAGTGTTTCAGAACTTCTCAATCAAAAGTAAGGTTCAAATCTGTTAGTTGAATGCACAGAACAGAAAGAAGTTTCACAGATTGCATCTGTGTAGTTTTTGTTTGTAGATATTCCTTTTTCTACTCTGGGCCTCTTAGCGCCATGAATGTCCAGTGGCATTTTCTACAGAAAGAGTGTTTCAGAACTGCTCAATCAAAACTAAGTTTCAACTCTGTTTATTGAATGCACCGAACAGAGAGAAGTTTCACAGATATCTTCTGTGTAGTTTTTATTTGAACTTATAACTTTTTCCACTATAGGCCTCTTAGCGCCCTGAATGTCCACTTGTATTTTCTACAGAAAGAGTGTTTCAGAACTGCTCAATCAAAACTAAGGTTCAACTCTGTTAGTTGAATGCACAGAACAGAAAGAATTTTCACAGATTGCTTCTTTGTAGTTTTTGTTTGAAGATATTCCCTTTTCCACTATAGGCCTCTTAGCGCCATGAATGTCCACGTGCATTTACTACAGAAAGAGCGTTTCAGAAGTTTTCAATCAAAATTAAGGTTCAACTGTGTTAGTTTAAATAACAGAACCGTAAGATGTTTCACAGATTGCTTCTGTGTAGTTTTTATTTGAAGGTATTCCTTTTTCCACCATAGGCCTCTTAGCGCCCTGAATGTCCACTTGCATTTTCTACAGAAAGGGTGTTTCAGAACTGCTCAATAAAAAGTAAGGTTCAACTCGGTTAGTTGAATGCACAGAACAGTAAGAAGTTTCACAGATAGCTTCTGTGTGGTTTTTATTTGAACATATTCATTTTTCCGCTATAGGCCTCTTAGCGCCCTGAATGTTCACTTGCATTTCCTACAGAAAAAGTGTTTCAGAACTGCTCAATAATAACTAAGGTTCAACTCTCTTAGTTGAATGCACAGAACAGAGAGTAGTTTCACAGATATCTTCTGTGTAGTTTTTATTTGAACTTATTCCTTTTTCCACTATAGGCCTCTTAGCGCCCTGAATGTCCAGTTGTATTTTCTACAGAAAGAGTGTTTCAGATCTGCTCAATCAAAACTAAGGTTCAACTCTGTTAGTTGAATGCACAGAACAGAAATAGGTTTCACAGATTGCTTCTTTGTAGTTTTGGTTTGAAGATATTCCCTTTTCCACTATAGGCCTCATAGCGCCATGAATGTCCACTTGCATTTTCTACAGAAAGAGTTTTTCAGAACTGTTCAATCAAAATTAAGTTTCATCTGTGTTAGTTTAAAAAACAGAACCATAAGATGTATCACAGATTGCTTCTGTGTAGTTTTTATTTGAAGGTATTCCTTTTTCCACCATAGTCCTCTTATCGCCCTGAATGTCCACTTGCATTTTATACAGAAAGGGTGTTTCAGAACTGCACAATCAAAAATAAGGTTGAAATCTGTTAGTTGAATGCACAGAACTGAAAGAAGTTTCACAGATTGCTTCTTTGTAGTTTTTATTTGAACATATACCTTTTTCAACTATAGGCCTCTTAGCGCCCTGAATGTTCACTTGCATTTTCTACAGAAAGAGTGTTTCAGAACTGCTCAATAAAAACTACCGTTCAACTATGTTAGTTGAATGCACAGAACAGAAAGAAGTTTCACAGATTGCTTCTGTGCAGTTTTTGTTTGAAAATATTCCTTTTTCCACTATAGGCCTCTTAGCTCCCAGAATGTCCAATTGCATTTTCTATAGAAAGGGTGTTTCACAAGTGCTGAATGAAAAGTAATGTTCAACTCTGTTAGATGAATGCAAAGAACGGAAAGAAGTTTCACAGAATGCTTCTGTGTAGTTTGTATTTGAAGGTATTACTTTTTCCTCTATAGGCCTCTTAGCGCTCCGAATGTCCACTTTCATTTTCTACAGAAAGAGTGTTTCAGAACTTCTCAATCAAAAGTAAGGTTCAACTCCGTTAGTTGAATGCACAGAAATGTAAGAAGTTTCACAGATAGCTTCTTTGTAGTTTTTATTTGGACATATATCTTTTTCAACTATAGGCCTCTTAGCGCCCTGAATGTTCACTTGCATTTTCTGCAGAAAGAGTGTTTCATAACTGCTCAATATAAACTAAGGTTCAACACTGTTAGTTGAATGCACAGAACAGTAAGAAGTTTCACAGATTGCTTCTGTGTGGTTTTTATTTGAAGATATTCCTTTTCCCACTATAGGCCTCTCAGCGCCCTGAATGTCCACTTGCATTTTCTACAGAAAGGGTGTTTCAGAACTTCTCAATAAAAACTACCATTCAACTATGTTAGTTGAATACACAGAATAGTAAGGAGTTTCGCAGATTGCTTCTGTGCAGTTTTTATTTGAAAATATTCCTTTTTCCACTATAGGTCTCTTAGCTCCCAGAATGTCCAATTGCATTTTCTATAGAAAGGGTGTTTCAGAAGTGCTCAATCAAAAGTAAGGTTCAACTCTGTTAGATGAATGCAAAGAACAGAAAGAAGTTTCACAGATTGCTTCTGTGTAGTTTGTATTTGAAGGTATTACTTTTTCCGCTATAGGCGTCTTAGCGTTCCGATTGTCCACTTGCATTTTCTACAGAAAGAGTGTTTCGGAACTTCTCAATCAAAAGTAATGTTCAACTCCGTTAGTTGAATGCACAGAACAGAGAGAAGTTTCACAGATAGCTTCTGTGTAGTTTTTATGTGAACTTTTTCCTTTTTCCACTATAGTCCTCTTCGCGCCCTGAATGTCCAATTGTATTTTCTACAGAAAGAGTGTTTCAGAACTGCTCAATCAAAACTGAGGTTCAGCTCTGTCAGTTGAATGCACAGAACAGTAAGAAGTTTCACAGATTTCTTCTGTGCTGTTTTTATTTGAAAACATTCCTTTTCCAATATAGGCGTCTTTGCGCCCCGAATGTCCAATTGCATTTTCTACAGAAAGAGTGTTTCAGAACTGCTCAATAATAACTAAGGTTCAACTGTGTTAGTTTAAAGAACAGAACCGTAAGAAGTTTCACAGATTGCTTCTGTGTAGTTTTTGATTGAAGATATTTCTTTTTCTACTATGGGCCTCTTAGCGCCACGACTGTCCACTTGCATTTTCTACAGAAAGATTGTTTCAGAACTGCTCGATCAAAACTAAGTTTCAAATCTGTTAGTTGATTGAACAGAACGGAGAGAAGTTTCACAGATATCTTCTGTGTAGTTTTTATTTGAGCTTATTCCTTTTTCCACTGTAGGCCTCTTAGCTCCCTGAATGTCCACTTGTATTTTCTACAGAAAGATTGTTTCAGAACTGCTCAGTCAAAACTGAGGTTCAACTCTGTTAGTTGAATGCACAGAACAGTAAGAAGTTTCACAGATTTCTTCTGTGCAGTTTTTATTTGAAAATATTCTTTTTCCACTATAGGCCTCTTAGCGCCCTGAATGTCCAATTGCATTTTTTACAGAAAGAGTGTTTCAGAACTGCTCAATCAAAAGTAAGGTTAAACTCTGTTAGTTGAATGCACAGAACAGAAAGAAGTTTCACAGATTGCTTCTGTGTAGTTTTTATTTGAAGATATTACTTTTTCCGCTATAGGCCTCTTAGCGCTCCCAAGGTCCGCTTGCATTTTCTACAGGAAGAGTGTGTCAGAACTGCTCAATCAAAAGTAAGGTTCAACTCTGTTAGTTGAATGCACAGAACAGTAAGAAGTTTCACAGATTGCTTCTGTGTGGTTTTTATTTGAAGATATTCCTTTTCCCACTATAGGCCTCTCAGCGCCCTGAATGTCCACTAGCATTTTCTACAGAAAGAGTGTTTCAGAACTGCTCAATAATAACTAAGGTTCAACTGTGTTAGTTTAAAGAACAGAACCGTGAGAAATTTCACAGATTGCTTCTGTGTAGTTTTTGTTTGAATATATTCATTTTTCTACTATGGGCCTCTTAGCGTCATGAATGTCCACTTGCATTTTCTACAGAAAGAGTGTTTCAGAACTGCTCAATAAAAACTAATGTTCAACTATGTTAGTTGAATGCACAGAACAGAAAGAAGTTTCACAGATATATTCTGCGTAGTTTTTATTTGAACTTATTCCTTTTTCCACTACAGGCCTCTTAGCGCCCTGAATGTCCACTTGTATTTTCTACAGAAAGAGTGTTTCAGAACTGCTCAATCCAAACTAAGGTTCAACTCTGTTAGTTGAATGCACAGAACAGTAAGAAGTTTCACAGATTGCTTCTGTGTTTTTTATTTGAAGATATTCCTTTTCCCACTATAGGCCTCTCAGCGCCCTGAATGTCCACTTGCATTTTCTACAGAAAGAGTGTTTCAGAACTGCTCAATAAAAACTACTGCGCAACTATCTTAGTTCAATGCACAGAACAGTAAGAAGTTTCGCAGATTGCTTCTGTGCAGTTTTTATTTGAAAATATTCCTTTTTCCACTATAGGCCTCTTAGCTCCCTGAATGTCCAATTGCATTTTCTATAGAAAGGGTGTTTCAGAAGTGCTCAATCAAAAGTAAGGTTCAACTCTGTTAGATGAATGCAAAGAACAGAAATAAGTTTCACAGAATGCTTCTGTGTAGTTTGTATTTGAAGGTATTACTTTTTCTGCTATAGGCCTCTTAGCGCTCCGAAGGTCCACTTGCATTTTCTACAGAAAGAGTGTTTCAGAACTTCTCAATCAAAAGTAACGTTCAACTCCTTTAGTTGAATGCACAGAACAGAGAGAAGTTTCAAAGATAGCTTCTGTGTAGTTTTTCTGTGAACTTTTTCCTTTTTCCACTATAGTCCTCTTAGCGCCCTGAATGTCCACTTGTATTTTCTACAGAAAGAGTGTTTCACAACTGCTCAATCAAAACTGAGGTTCAACTCTGTTAGTTGAATGCACAGAACAGTAAGAAGTTTCATAGATTTCTTCTGTGCAATTTTTATTTGAAAATATTCCTTTTCCACTATAGGCCTCTTAGCGCCCAGAATGTCCAATTGCATTTTCTACAGAAAGAGTGTTTCAGAACTTCTCATCAAAAGTAAGGTTAAACTCTGTTAGTTGAATGCACAGAGCAGAAAGAAGTTTCACAGAATGCTTCTGTGTAGTTTTTATTTGAAGATATTACTTTTTCCACTGTAGGCCTCTTAGCGCTCCGAAGGTTCTCTTGCATTTTCTACAGAAAGAGTGTTTCAGAACTGCTCAATCAAAAGTGAGTTCAAGTCTGTTAGTTGAATGCACAGAACAGAAAGAAGTTTCACAGATTGCTTCTATGTAGTTTTTGTTTGAAGATATTCCTTTTTCTACTATGGGCCTCTTAGCCCCATGAATGTCCACTTGCATTTTCTACAGAAAGAGTGTTTCAGAACTGCTCAATAAAACTAAGTTCAACTCTGTTAGTTGAATGCACAGAACAGAGAGAAGTTTCACAGATATCTTCTGTGTAGTTTTTATTTGAACTTATTCCTTTTTCCACTATAGGCCTCTTAGCGCCCTGAAGGTCCACTTGTATTTTCTACAGAAAGAGTGTTTCAGAACTGCTCAATCAAAACTAAGGTTCAACACTGTTAGTTGAATGCACAGAACAGAAAGAAGTTTCACAGATTGCTTCTTTGTAGTTTTTGTTTGAAGATATCCCTTTTCCACTATAGGCCTCTTAGCGCCATGAATGTCCACTTGCATTTTCTACAGAAAGAGTGTTTCAGAACTGTTCAATCAAAATTAAGTTTCAACTCTGTTAGTTTAAAAAACAGAACCGTAAAAGTTTCAGAGTTTGCTTCTGTGTAGTTTTATTTGAAGGTATTCCTTTTTCCACCATAGGCCTCTTAGCGCCCTGAATGTCCACTTGCATTTTCTACAGAAAGGGTGTTTCAGAACTGCTCAATCAAAAGTAAGGTTGAACTCTGTTAGTTGAATGCACAGAACTGTAAGAAGTTTCACAGATAGCTTCTTTGTAGTTTTTATTTGAACATATATCTTTTTCAACTATAGTCCTCTTAGCGCCCTGAATGTTCACTTGCATTTTCTGTAGAAGGAGTGTTTCATAACTTCTCAATATAAACTAAGGTTCAACTCTGTTAGTTGAATGCACAGAACAGTTAGAAGTTTCACAGATTGCTTCTGTGTTGTTTTTATTTGAACATATTCATTTTTCCGCTATAGGCCTCTTAGCGCCCTGAATGTTCACTTGCATTTTCTACAGAAAAAGGGTTTCATAACTGCTCAATAATAACTAAGGTTCAACTCTGTTAGTTGAATGCACAGAAAGTAACAAGTTTCACAGATTGCTTCTGTGTGGTTTTTATTTGAAGATATTCCTTTTCCCACTATAGGCCTCTGAGCGCCCTGAATGTCCACTTGCATTTTCTACAGAAAGAGTGTTTCAGAACTGCTCAATAAAATCTACCGTTCAACTATGTTAGTTGAATGCACAGAACAGTAAGATGTTTCGCAGATTGCTTCTGTGCAGTTTTTATTTGAAAATATTCCTTTTTCCACTATAGGCCTCTTAGCTCCCTGAATGTCCAATTGCATTTTCTATAGAAAGGGTGTTTCAGAAGTGCTCAATCAAAAGTAAGGTTCAACTCTGTTAGATGAATGCAAACAACAGAAAGAAGTTTCACAGAATGCTTCTGTGTAGTTTGTATTTGAAGGTATTAATTTTTCCGCTATAGGCCTCTTAGCGCTCCGAATGTCCACTTGCATTTTCTACAGAAAGAGTGTTTCAGAACTTCTCAATCAAAAGTAAGTTTCAACTCCGTTGGTTGAATGCACAGAACAGAGAGAAGTTTCACAGATAGCTTCTGTGTAGTTTTTATGTGAACTTTTTCCTTTTTCCACTATAGGCCTCTTAGCGCCCTGAATGTCCAATTGCATTTTCTACAGAAAGAGTGTTTCAGAACTGCTCAATCAAATGTAAGGTTAAACTCTGTTAGTTGAATGCATAGAACAGAAAGAATTTTCACAGAATGCTTCTGTGTAGTTTTTATTTGAAGATATTACTTTTTCCGCTATAGGCCTCTTAGCGCTCCGAATGTCCACTTGCATTTTCTACAGAAAGAGTGTTTCAGAACTGCTCAATCAAATGTAAGGTTCAACTCTGTTAGTTGAATGCACAAAAGAGAAAGAAGTTTCACAGATAGCTTCTGTGTAGTTTTTATGTGAACTTTTTCCTTTTTCCTCTATAGTCCTCTTAGCCCTCTGAATGTTCACTTGTATTTTCTACAGAAAGAGTGTTTCAGAACTTCTCAATCAAAATTGAGGTTCAACTCTTTTAGTTGAATGCACAGAACAGTAAGAAGTTTCACAGATTTCTTCTGTGCAGTTTTTATTTGAAAATATTCCTTTTCCACTATAGGCCTCTTAGCGCCCTGAATGTGCAATTGCATTTTCTACAGAAAGAGTGTTTTAGAACTGCTTAATCAAAAGTAAGGTTAAACTCTGTTAGTTGAATGCAACAACAGAAAGAAGTTTCACAGAATCTTCTGTGTAGTTTTATTTGAAGTATTAATTTTTCCGCTATAGGCCTCTTAGCGCTCCGAAGGTCCACTTGCATTTTCTACAGAAAGAGTGTTTCAGAACTGCTCAATCAAAAGTAAGTTTCAACTCGTTAGGTTGAATGCACAGAACAGAGAAGTTTCACAGATAGCTTCTGTGTAGTTTTTATGTGAACTTTCCTTTTTCCACTATAGGCCTCTTAGCGCCTGAATGTCCACTTGCATTTTCTACAGAAAGAGTGTTTCAGAACTGCTCAATCAAATGTAAGGTTAACTCTGTTAGTTGAATGCAGAACAGAAAGAATTTCACAGATGCTTCTGTGTAGTTTTTATTTGAAGATATTACTTTTCCCTATAGGCCTCTTAGCGCTCCGAATGTCCAATTGCATTTTCTACAGAAAGAGTGTTTCAGAACTGCTCAATCAAATGTAAGGTTCAACTCTGTTAGTTGAATGCACAAAGAGAAAGAAGTTTCACAGATAGCTTCTGTGTAGTTTTTATGTGAACTTTTTCCTTTTTCCTCTATAGTCCTCTTAGCCTCTGAATGTTCACTTGTATTTTCTACAGAAAGAGTGTTTCAGAACTACTCAATCAAAATTGAGGTTCAACTCTTTTAGTTGAATGCACAGAACAGTAAGAAGTTTCACAGATTTTCTTCTGTGCAGTTTTTGAAAATATTCCTTTTCCACTATAGGCCTCTTAGCGCCTGAATGTCATTGCATTTTCTACAGAAAGAGTGTTTCAGAACTGCTTAATCAAAAGTAAGGTTAAACTCTGTTAGTTGAATGCACAGAATAGAAAGAAGTTTCACAGAATTCTTCTGTGTAGTTTTTATTTGAAGATATTACTTTTTCCGCTATAGCCTCTTAGCGCTCGAAGTCCACTTGCATTTTCTACAGAAAGAGTGTTTTCAGAACTGCTCAATTAAAAGTAAGGTTCAATTCTGTTAGTTGAATGCACAGAACGAAGAAGTTTCACAGATTGCTTCTGTGTAGTTTTTGTTTGAAGATATTCCTTTTTCTACTATGGGCCTCTTAGCGCCATGAATGTCCACTTGCATTTTCTACAGTAGAGTGTTTCAGAACTGCTCAATCAAAACTAAGGTTCAACTCTGTTAGTTGAATGCACAGAACAGAAAGAAGTTTTCACAGATTGCTTCTTTGTAGTTTTTGTTGAAGATATTCCCTTTCCCACTATAGGCCTCTTAGCGCCATGAATGTCCAATTGCATTTTCTACAGAAAGAGTGTTTCAGACTGTTCGTCAAAATTAAGGTTCAACTGTGTTAGTTTAAGAACAGAACCGTAAGAAGTTTCACAGATTGCTTTTTGTAGTTTTTTT
>NW_022097797.1:0-2318 GCF_006542625.1 Nomascus leucogenys
TCCGAATGTCCACTTGCACTTTCTACAAAAAGAGTGTTTCAGAACTACTCAGTCAAAAGTAATCTTCAACCCTGTTAGTTGAATGCACAGAACAGAAAGTAGTTTCACAGAATGCTTCTGTGTAGTTTTTATTTGAAGATATTCCTTTTTCCAGTATAGGCCCATTAGCGCCCAGAATGTCCAATTGCAGTTACTACAGAAAGAGTGTTTCAGAACTGCTCAAACAAAAGTAAAGTTCAACTCTGTTAGTTGAATGCACGGAACCAAAAGCAGTTTCACAGAATGCTTCTGTGTAGTTTTTATTTGAAGATATTCCTTTTTCCACTACAGGCCCCTTACTATTCTGAATGTCTACATGCAGTGTATACAGAAAGAGAGTTTCAGAACAGCTCAATCAAAAGTAAGCTTTAACTCTGTTAGATGAATGCACAGAAAAGAGAGAAGTTTCACAGAATGCTTCTGTGTTGTTTTTATTTGAAGATAGTCCTTTTTCGGCTATATTCCCCTTAGCGCTCCGAATGTCCACTAGCCATTTCTACTGAAAGAGTGTTTCAGAACTGCTCAATCAAAAGTAAGGTTCAACCCTGTTCGTTCAATGCACAGATAAGAAAAATGTTTCACAGAATGCTTCTGTGTAGTTTTTATTTGATAATATTCCTTTTCCCATAAAGGCTCCTTAGCAATCATAATGTCCACTTGCAGTTTCTAGACAAAGAGTGTTTCAGAACTCCTCCATCAAAAGTAAGGTTCAACTCTGTTAGTTGAATGCACAGATCAGAAAGAAGTTTCACAGAATGTTTCTGTGTAGTTTTCATTTGAAGATATTCCTTTTTCCACTATAGGCCCCATAACGCTCCAAAATTCCACTTGTAGTTTCTACAGAAAGAGTGTTTCAGAACTTCTCAATCGAAAGTATGGTTCAACTCTGTTAGTTGAATGTGCAGATCAGAAGGACGTTTCACAGACTGCTTCTGTGTAGTTTTTATTTGAAAATATTCCTTTTCCAATCTTGGCCCCTTAGGTCTCCGAATGTCCAGTTGCAGTTTCTACATAAAGAGTGTTTCAGAACACCTCAATCAAAAAATAAGGTTCAACACTGTTATTTGAATGCACAGATCGAAAGAAGTTTCACAGAATGCTTCTGTGTAGTTTTTATTTGAATATATTCCTTTTTCCACTGTAGGCCCCTTAGCATTCTAAATTTCCAATTGCAGTTTCCACAGAAAGAGTGTTTCAGAACTCCTCAATCAAAAGTAAGGTTCAACTCTCTTAGTTGAATGCACAGATCAGAAAGAAGTTTCACATAATCTTTCTGTGTAGTTTTTATTTGAAGATATTCCTTTTTCCACAATTGGCCGCCTAGAGCTCCGAGTGGCCACTAGCAGTTTTTACAGAAATAGTGTTTCAGAACTGCTTAATCAACAGTAAGCTTCAACTCTGTTTGCTGAATTCACAGATCTGAAAGGAGTTTCACAGAATGCTTCTGTGTATTTTTATTTAAAGATATTCCTTTTTCCACTATAGGCCCCTTAGCGATCTGAATGTCACTTACAATTTGTACAGAGTCCTTCAGAACTGCTCAATCAAAAGTAAGATTCAACTCTGTTAGTTGCATGCACAGAGTAGACAGAAGTTTTACAGAATGCCTCTGTGTAGTTTTTATTTGAAGATATTCCTTTTTGCACTATAGGCCACTTATCGCTCCGAATGTCCACGTGCAGTTTCTACAGAAAGAGTGTGTCAGAACTCGTCAATCAAAAGTAAGATTCAACTCTGTTAGTTGAATTCGCAGAGAAGAAAGAAGTTTCACAGCATGCTTGTGGGTAGATTTTATTTGAAGATATTCCTTTTTTCAATATAGGACCCTTAGATCTCAAAATGTCCGGTTGCAGTTTCTGCAGAAAGAGTGTTTCAGAAGTGCTGAATCAAAAGTAAATTTTGACTCCATTTGTTGAATGCACAGATCAGAAATTAGTGTCACAGAATGCTTCTGTGTACTTTTTATTTCAATTTATTCCTTTTTCCAATATAGGCCCCTTTGCGATCCGAATGTCCACTTGGAGTTTCAACAGAAAGAGTGTTTCAGAACTGCTCAATCAAAAGTAAAGTTCAACTCTGTTAGTTGAATACACAGATCAGAAAGGAGTTTTACAGAGTGCTTCTGTGTAGTTTTTATTTGAAGATATTCCTTTTTCCGCAATAGGCAACTCAGCGCTCCGAATGTCCACTTGCAGTTTCTACGGAAAGAGTGTTTCAGAACTGCTCAGTCAACAATAAGCTTCAATTCAGTTAGTTGATTGCCCAGAACAGAAAGAAAT
>NW_022097798.1:0-38402 GCF_006542625.1 Nomascus leucogenys
GAACCATCCTCCTATTCAAACTACTTACTCATGTCTGGCTCCCCCTAGCAGCTGCAACTTCAGTGACAGATATCACATCTTGCGTAGCCAACAAGGATATTGGTAATGTTTGGAATTGACCTCGCCTCCTTCCATATCCATTCTTGTCTACCTATGACAGAACTTTGTTTTCTATGTGGGACACAGGCCCACCTTTGCCTCTCTGCAAACTGGACCAGAACACGCATGCTGGCTCACCTCACCCCTAGCATCTCATTGCCCCAGGTGATGCTTCTCTGCCCTTGCTCTTATTTATAACCTCACACTGGGGCCCACCAAGCAATTCAATTAATTCCCTTTCTTGTTGGGCTTGGCATCACCACAGGTGCCATGATGGGAATAGCCAGCATTGGCACTTACTTCTGAACCTACCACAGCCTGTCTCTGGAATTGGCTCAAGAGATAGAAACAACTGCTTGCTGTAACAGAGTTACAGTGGCAAGTCAGTTCTCTCGCAGCTATAGTTCTCAAACATGGTAGAGGCCTTGACATGCTGGCTGCAGCTCAGGGAGGAACTTGGCTGTGCTTGGAGAAGAGTGCTGATCTGGGTTAAGAGATCAGGGCAGGCTCAGGAGCACATTTGAGATCTCATAAACTAGGCTTCTCACCTTTGGGAAGGGGCTACTGGGGTGTCACCTGGTTCTGATTCTCATGGCTCCTCCCCTTCCTAGGACCCCTGACCTCTATCTTCCTTCTTCTCTTTTCTGGGCCTTGCTTCTTGAATCTACTAAGTTTATTTCATCCCATCTAGAAGCCGTCAGACTTCAAATGGTCTTGTGACAAGGATATCAACCTCTTTCCTGCCCCTGAGGACAACCAAGTTTCTGTATGTCTCCTCTGGACACTGTGGGTCAAACCTTTTGAGAGACAACAACAACCTCTGAAACCTTCTTGCCATGACAGCAAGCAAGGAGGAGGGACCAGAAGACCCTCGACGCCCCTTTTCAGCAGGAAGTAGCTACAGAAGAATGACCTCCACCCTATTTCCCAAAAGATTTCTGGGTCCCAACTCCTTAAGGGATAAACGTAAAAGGAGGCAGTTAGTCAGATACTAGCAGGCAGGAGGGGAGGTACCCATGTTGGAAGGAACAGCCCAGAACACCTCTTAAGATGCCCAGTACTCTCTCTATGGTCAAACTGTCAAAATGTGGTTAACTAGATCCTGATAAGGGAGAAAAAAGGCAAAAGCAGAATTCTTGAGAGCCACACAGGTGCAATGAGTACAAATTTGATGGCTATGTGACCTTCCCGGGTGGCAGTAATGAGCAATGTCCCCATCAGGTGGGATTTATATTGATCACTGCGTCCAGTGCATGTACATGAACCACAGTAAGGGATGATTCCCCCAAGCCTTGATGAGAACTGGGCAAGGAAAGAAGCAAGACCATAGAATATCAAATGCAGAATATCCCGGGGCTGTTTCCAGCAGGGTCAGCCCACTCCTCTGTTGGAGTGTACTTTTACTGCCCCAATAAAACTTTTGCCTGCTTTACTAATTGGTCTTTTGAGTGAATTCTTTCTTTGAAGAATACAACCAAGAACACTCTGGATCACCCTAGATAGGTAACATCAACATGTGACTTCATTCATAGTAGGAGTCCATTTCTGGGGATCTCAAAGTGAATCCAATAATGACAAGGTGTGTCAATTATAGAATTGGTAAGGAAAAAAATAGTTAACTATGCTTGACTTATTTTAAGAACTTTGTCTAAGGTTTGGCCATCTTTCAACCACTGGAAAATTACAAAAACTGGTGCAATGGCACACAACTGTAGTCCCAGCTACTGCAGATGCTGAGGCAGGAAGATTGCTTGAGCCCAGGAGTTCAAGGTTGTAGTGTGAAATGATGGTGCACTGCAGCCTGGGCAACATAGCGTGACCCTGTGTCTTGAAAAGATTGTAAAAATTATAAAATATTTGTTATATAAAATTTATATAAAATTATAAAATAAGTAAATTGTAACTAGTTTTTTGCGTCTCATTGTTATTAAAAATTCAGTCAATGCACTTTGGCTTATAGTTTTGATGGTGTTTTTATGATCTTAATGCACAGAAAAGTAATAATAGACCCATGTTAAATGAGGCCTTAAACTTCTTTCTTTATCTGGGTTCATGTCCCAACACATCATAGAAGAGCAAATCTAAAGTTTTTAAGAAAGCATTGCAGCCGAATAGCTTAAAAGAGAACAAATTAAATACTTGTTTTAATACATAAATTACAAAATCCTAGGTAGCTGATTTTAAAAATCATATTGTTTTGTTTTATTTCTCTGCAAAAAGATGATGAGAGTCTAAGTGCTTCAGAATCATAAAATTCTGCCACTGGGTACAAGAAGAAAATGAAAAATACTTCTGTAAATTGTTAAGCACGATTTAAATATAAGTGTTCTAATTAGTTTTTACCAGCAAAATCGGGTAATATATCATTTCACAAGATGACAATGAAAGAGGGTATAAATGCAGATGCGGTGCCAGGGAAGATTTTTGAATCAAGGGGTGTTTATTTTTAGTATTTCTAGATAAGTTGAAAAATAGTTTATTTTAAACTTAATGTATAGTTCCAAGGCAGACTTGGTTCCCTTGCTGAGACACTGGTTTGCCAAATCATGTTAGACTTAATAAAAGAGATTGAAAATGATTCTCTCAAGATACAAAGACATGAATCCATAATCACTACAAGATACCTTGAAAGAGTTTTAATATAGTTGCCATCTACAAAATTCTTAAGGAAAGAAGATGCCTTCTAGAATTGCTAGAAAGTGTAAGTTGATTTCAAACATTGATGAACTTTCTGAATCCCTCTTCCATGTTGGATTTTACTATGATATCATTTTCAAACAGTTAAAAGCCACTTTTTTATTCTGCAATGAGCTAAAGGATGGCATAACAACAAGCAAGGTCAGTGAAGATATCCAGAGAGTAATGTAAGAATATCGTATCAATCTAGTGCTGTTAGACTGTTTTTTGCAAATGGCATTTGTCATGGCCACAAGATGCAGAAAGATAGAAGGAAAAGCTGCTTTTCCACCAAAGATGGGCAAATTGATAGTTTTCAAAAATCTGGAGAGGGAAATGAATATATACATAAAGGTCAACAAATCTATCTACAGAAAGCCACTGTGAAGTGTGTGGGTTCTTTGCAAACAAATATACCTCCATTTTATCAAGACTTGAACAGATTGTGTTCATGTGTAGTAAACAAACACAACCTCATGATAACTTGCTTCTAGGAAACGTGGAAGCAAATATCATAATTCATGTGCTTGGAAACCCTGGCGAAGTGCCTCCATGAATAGTTCTAGGCAACACATCTGAAATAGCTAAATATTTGCCTTATGACTCCAAGTATATCAGATTTCAGGAAAGAGAAACAAGTCCACATCTGAGATGAGAGTGAGTGATACGATGAGAATGGAAATAAAGGACTTTCATTGTGTTTTATTCTTGTGGAGAATTCAAAAACTAAATGAAGAGATCCCAGGAACACTTCTTCATGAGGCATTTTTTTAAACTTATTTTGGCCTTGAGGCATTTCATGAGCCATTTTTCAACTTATTTTGGCCTTGAGGCATTTCAACTTATTTTGGCCTTAAAAGACCAAAATCTTGATTATTCTGTGACAGTGCTCACTTACAGAACAATAAGAAATGTGGATTACCTCAATCTAGGATTTGTTCTCTCTGGCATGACAAGGGCCTTTTTGATAGAAGTGCCTTGCATCACATTTCAGATGACAGATACATGTGATATAATCCCACAGAATATCGCAAGCTTAGCAGAAGCTATTAGGAAAAGTAAAGGGAAGAATGATCCAGAATTCTATATTGATTGTCAGGGGACAATATTCATTTCTGCAATTAGGCATGTGTGCTTTGAAAGGGTTTATGATAGCAAAACCCACAAGGGCAGCCAGAACTCTGAGGTGTTCACTCTACACACCTCAGACCCCTACAATGTAATAAAGGTGACAGCCAAGATAGAAAGACACTAACTCACACTGTTCGATGACCAATTTTTGGAAGTTGAGACTGATAAAATATGCATTTACTCAGAAGATTATTTTCCTGTTAGCACCTCTGGGTGTAATTTTGACAATAATTTGTATTGGGCTGATGAAATAATGGGGAAACAAAAACTACTGGCACTGGACTTCAGCAGTACAGGAGCAGCCATGTGCAAGCCCATTCAAGAGGTAAAGACTGGTGATGGTGCATGGCATCATCAAAGTTCTTAACTCCTGACATCATGTGCTTTCACAGCAAGATGTTTCCAATATTTAGAAATGGGCCTTGTGCACCATATACTTCATAAGAGCTTGGAAAACTCTCACCCAGGTATTACCAAATGCCAAACATGTCTGCATGCTTGCTATGTTCTCCCCACAGCAAAAATCCATTCTAGGTAAAATGCTAGCCTTGGCTGCTAAGGAAGTAATCTGGGATTGTCAAGTGTTTCTCGCTCTCTCTGGGTCTATGGCAAAAAGGAGACACTGAAAGGCATTAAGTTTACTGCCACCTTTAGAGCAACTTGTCAAAGAAACACTCTTTGACTCTCCCCACCTGACTGTTATATGTGGCCAACACCAACCTGAGTTTTTATAGCAAGTATTACATAATGATCATAATCACATTCAAGTCCACATTCTAAGTCTTAGCCAGGTTTTACAGAAACCCTGATGGTGTCCCACGGACCTTTAAGTGGCTACAATCAATGAGTTTGGAAAATAACTTGAATTTGGCTTGCTCACTGTTTGAACAGAATGCACTGGTGAATCTTGCTCTGTCATCATATCTCACATGCGTGGCTATCCCTTTCGCTGTGTTAGAAGTCAATGTTCCAGAATGTCAACTTCTACAAATACCTTTATATAGAGCAAAGGGGAAACTCTTCAAGGCAAATGGAGTGTATGTTGTATCAGGGGGGCTCTGTAGTCTTGGATTTCAAACTGTGATGTTTATTGTACAGAAAGGAGATGGTTCTTTTTTCTATTTTAATTTTTGTGATACATAGTATTGGTGGGGTACATGAGAGGTTTTGATACAGGCATGCAATGTGAAATAAGCACGTCATGGAGAATGGGATATCCATCCCCCCAATCATTTATTCTTTGAGTTACAAACAATCCACTTAAGACGCTTTATGTTATTTTCAAATATATATTAAGTTATTATTGACACTACTCACCAAGTTGTGCTATCAAATAGTAAGTTTTATTCATTCTTTCTATTTTTTGGTAGCCATGAACCATGCCCACCTCCCCCCACCCTCTCACTACCCTTCCCAACTCTGGTAAACACCCTTCTACTCTCTATGTCCATGAGTTCAATTATTTTGATTTTTAGATTCCAGAAATAAGTGAGAACGTGTGATGTTGGTCTTTTCTGTGCCTGGTTTATTTCACTTAACATAATGATGTTCAGTTCCATTCATGTTGTTGCAAATGACTGGCTTTCATTTTTTATGGCTAAATAGTACCCCATTGTATATCTGTACCACATTTTCTTTATCCATTCATCTGTTGATGGACACTTAGGTTGCTTCCAAATATTAGTTGTCGTAAACAGTGCTGCAGCAAACATAAAAGTGCAGATATCTCTTTGATAAAGTGATTTCCTTTCTTTTGGGTATACACTAAGCAGTGAGATTGTTCAATGATATGGTTGATATGGCAGATCAATGTTTACTTTTTTGAGCAACCTTCAAACTGTTCAAGGAGATGGGCCTGTTGTGATTATTTCATTGAGGTATCCAACTTATGAGCATTTGAAAGGAATGCAAATGGCTGGAAAATCAGAGCGAAGAATGCAAAGTAATCAGGCTACAGTGTCATGTCATTTTTCATTCTGAGGTGAAAAAGGCAGAGCATTTAATAGTAAATACCTTTCCAGAGTAAAATCATTTCAAAGACAAGGGAAGGAACTTCTCTTCCCCCGGGGCCCTCTCCTCTCACTGTGGGTTTTGAGGAAATTATCCAGGGAAGAGGACTCTGCACAGGCCCACATACTCCCAACTGCACACAGGCCCAGAGACACCTGCGGACACGCTGCCTGCCCCATCTCTCACACTCGCGTGTCAGGCACCCGCAGACACTCATGCTCCTGCCTCTGTCCGCCAGGTCTTGGAGACATAGTGGCCCCTGCCGGCTTTGTGCATCTGCAAGTCCACTTGGCATTGAGCTGGGGAGAGGAGGCCATGGAAGGCCCATGGCATCTTCCCAGCAGGAGCAGGGAGGGGCGGCCCACTTAACGCAGATCCCTGGAGCTGGGGGAGCTGGGGGCGCTGCAGACCCATAGGCCCGAGGCGTCTTTGCCCTCCCCTCGGACCACGGCTCAGACCACGGCTTCCGGCTTCCTCTTAGGCTGGATGGATCCCTGAAGACTGGGGGTGGGCGTGGGGAAAAGGGGCTGCAGGAGAGAACCCCGTTCTCGTCCTTCCTGCGGCTGTCCTACAATTAAAAAAGGCGAACTTGACCCAAACTGTGCTTCCTGGGGCGCCCTTTGTTCACTGCAGGTCTGCGTGGGCAAGAGGCAGAATCACTGGATGCGAGGAACGCACGGGGCGTGGAGGGAGCGTTCGCCCTGCTCCTATCGTCGCCCTGGAGGAGGGAGAAGGTGGAGAGGGAGACCCCGGTGGAAGAGCAGCCCCCTCTTTGAGAAAGAGAGGCAGAGCCCCTCGCACCGGTTCCTACACAAGGCGGAGCCCAGTCCTCATCCCAGGGACAGGGAGTGGTTCCCACTGAGGTGACTGCGTGGAGCCCCTGCCTGGGGGTCCTGGAGTCTCCGCCTCCCCCAGCCACGGGACGTGCGGGTGTGTGAGAAGCTGGGCGGGAGGATGTGAGGGGAGAAGGGAGGCGTCGAGGCCGGGGCAGGTCTCCCGTTCCAGCCCCCGAGAGGCCCAGGCCCCTCCATCAGGACAGACACCCAAGCCGTCGGCCAAGGCCAAGGGGAAGCCTCCCGGGAAGGAGCTCGGAGGCCGCAGGAGACGGCTTACGTCGGCAAAAACAGCCGGAGCAGGGACAGAGTCTCAGGATGTGGCAGCGCCTCTCAGAACAGAGGCGCTGAGGACAGGCTGGGCGCCCGGGCTCCGAGGTCTCCACGCTCTCGGCCGCCGTCCCTGGGTCTCCCGTGCGCCCCCGGCCCACACTTCCCGCCACGCGAATCGGCTGCTGGGCAGCCCCGTCCTGAAGGAGCGCGATCCTGCCGGCGGCGCCGCAGTCGCGAGGGGCCGCGCTGCCTGGAGAGCGGGGCTGCGGCTCCCGGCGGCCACCCAGGCCTAGGCCCCCGGCTGCTGCAGGCTGTGGCGAGGCTGCCGCCGTCCTGGGAACCTCGGCGCTCGGGATCGGGCCCAGCCCCGCCAGACCATGCGCTCTTCCCCTGCTCCTCCCGGCGTCCTGGCTCCGGGACTCCTGGTTCTTCACTCTCGGGACTCCGGGCGTGTCCCCGCCGCGCCGGAGCCTCTGCCAGGTTCTCAGACGCCCGGCGCCGCTGACTGCGGAGCGCGCTGGGCTGCTGGAGGCTCCGCCAGGCCCGTTCACAGCCCCCAGGACGCCGGCTCGAGTTCCCTTCCAGTCCGCTGGCGCCTGTCCGCGTTTGCCCGTCTTTGTTTATTCCACACCTAGAGTTTTAAACTTAACGAGCTTTTCAAAAACATATTCTCTCCAATTCTGTGGATTAGACGTCTTTTAGGTTTTTTCTTTGTTTGTTTGTTTTGAGACAGGGTCTCACCCTGTCGCCCAGGCTGCAGTGCAGTGGCGCGATCTCGGCTCACTCACTGCAACCTCCGCCTCCCAGGTTCAAGCGCTTCTCCTGCCTCAGCCTCCTGAGTAGCTGGAATTACAGGCACCCGCCACCAGGCCCGGCTAATTATTTTTTATTTTAGTTTTTGTAGGGATGGGGTCTCCTTATGTTACCCAGGCTGTTCTCAAATTCCTGGGCTCAAGCGATGCTCCCGCCTTGACCTTTCAAAGTGCTGGGGTTACAAGTGTGAGCCGCTGCGCCCAGCCCCATTTCTGAAATAAAAGATTCTCTTCTCACTGAAGTTAAATCCCCCCCACACTGGAATCTATCCCTGGCTCGGAGTTGTATTTTATTTTGAACTTATAATTAGTCATATGATTAAATATTATATCCAGTCCCTTGTCCATCATTAATGACCCATTTTAATCCTGTGATTTGTTTATCTCCAGTTTATCTCTTTTCCACGGATGTGTCCCATATGCGTTTCACATTATAAGTATTTAAAAATATTCACTCTGTTTTCTTTCCTGTCATATATACATATATGAAAAAAAGAAAGAATGCAGCAATATCAGGTGTTCCATAAGAAAAGAAAATTAAGCCATAAATTTTACTTAGTATGTTATATAGATTAAATAAAATATTTTAGAAAGGACACGCTTTTGAAAAAATTTATTTTATGATCCTAAACCTTTGAAAACAGGTGTAGCACAATTTTATTAATCTTGGAGAAGTGCTCAGTTAGATATATCTCTATAGACATGTGTAGATATATAGGCATCGATATAGAGAAATATCAATTTTTCTTTAGCATGAAAAGGGAAGGCATTTCAACAATGGTGAACCAAGGAAAACATATCTCATTTAAATTGCTTAGACTGATAAAAATTTAAATGAATAAATATTTAACGTGATGATGAATAAGGACAGAATTCTCATACATAATATTAGGATTATAAAGTGTTTCACATTTAGGAGTTGGCAACCAGACAATATCTATTAACATTTAAAATACAGAAAAGGGGCCGTGTGCAGTGGCTCACACCTGTAATCTCAGCACTTTGGGAGGCTGAGGCAGGCAGAACACAAGGTCAGAAGTTTGAGACCAGCCTGGCCAGCATGGTGGAACCCTGTCTCTACTAAAAAATACATTTAAAAAAATTAGTCGGGCATGGTGGCACGTGCCTGTAATTTCAGCTACCCAAGAGGTTAAGGTAAGAGAATTGCTTGAACCCGGGAGGCAGAGGTTGCAGTAAACCGAGATTGTGCCACTGCACTCCAGCCTGGGCAACAGAGCGAGACTCTGCCTCAAATAAATAAGTAAATAAATAAAATACAGACAACAAGCACGTAGCAATGCTAGTCCTGAGAATCTCCCCCCAGGGCCACAAATGCAGGTGAAAAGACAAGAGCACAGTGCTGGACCCCAGTGTTTCCACAGGGTGACCAGTATCTGCCAGGATGTACAGAGGTTCTCCCCTTTCATGTATGCACTTTTTGCACATTTTCTGAGATTCCAACTTTATAATAAAATCAACAGTAAAACAAATTTAATTTTGATATATCATTTTCCAAAATAAAAAGACGTTCCAAAAGAGACCCTTTTTTGTCTGTTTGTTTGTTTGAGACAAAGTCTCACTCTGTCACCCATGCTGGAGGCCAATGGCACGATCACGGCTCACTGCAACCTATGCCCCCAGGTTCAAGTGATTCTCCTGCCTCAGCCTCCCAAGTATCTGGGATTACAGGCACCTGCCACCATGCCTGGCTAATTTTTTGTATTTTTAGTAGAGACGGGGTTTCTCCATGTTGGCCAGGCTGGTCTCGAACTCCTGACCTTGTGAACCGCCTACCTCGACTTCCCAAGGTACTGGGATTACAGGCATGAGCCACCATGCCCAGCCAAGGCCCTTTCAACTCACTGTGCAGCTGAAGGGTATGCCTGAGGCTACCCAGGAGAAAAGTCATTAATAAAGGCATGGCAAAGCACTACTCTGTTTTCTCGGTCTCCTGTTTACGCCACAGTGGAGAAATAGCCTGAGCTGAGTCCTGCTGACTTCTTCCCCAGCAGTGAGCCTGGACCTTAAAGCAGCATTGTTCCCTCCTCTCCACCAATGCCTCCCAATCTGCCAGGCTGTGTTCACTGACATCAGCTGCATCTGAGGGTCACTGAGGCCAGTGGATCTAGGGGAGCTTTCTGCTGGGCCAGAATTCCTCCACTGTCACATGCTGGACACAGCAGTCAGCTCCTCACAGTCGATTCTTATATATTAAAATAATATTGGAGATTCTGAAACACACCAAGAAATATGGGACTCAATGTAACAGTGAAACAGCAAAATAATTCACATAACTAACTTCATTTCCGTTTAAGGTTCCTTCTTCTATCCCTACACGTAGGCCAGGATAATTTTACAGCACTGAGATAAAATGAAAAGCAGCAATCATATAGTTTTTTTAACTAACTCTGAGGTTAAAGGGGAAGTATATAAACAACTATGTTTTGGTGGAGATTTATAGGAGCATTGTGACCTGGCCAAGGACAAGGAAGTTCCCAGCCTCCTCAGACCCTCGCTGGCTCCCAGGCGTCTGTGGTCCTTAGCCCCCTCTGGATCTCAACCCCCTCCCCTTTGCCAGCCCTTTACATAAAAAGAGCCTGACATTTGTACGAACTTAAGCTGCTTCTTCAGAACATTAGTCCACTATCTTATTCATTTTCTGGATCTTCAAACTAAAGTCACCTTCCTTGCCCCAACTCCTTGTCTCCTGACGTATTGGCTGGTGTGCAGGAGCAGAATGAGGTCAGGTTGGACTTGGTTACATTACTTTCTCTTCACAAAAAGTTCAGATTTCCTTTTGCAGTGGAAGAACTGCTGTACTTGAGTGCTTCATCTTTTCTTCTAATGGAAACACTATCAAACTACATTTCTCAAAATAATTCACTGTAAATATCATTTATATGTTATTGTAAGTGAATAACTGATATTTTATTCTCTACATACTAATTATACTTTGAAAATATATGCACTTTATCAGTAAAGACTTTCAGTACTCTCTAGCAATATTTTTTCTAGAGTTATATTCCCAATAGTTATGTCATAAATTAAAGCCACATTTTTTGCTTAAGTATGTATACATTAAAAAACAAAAGAAGGCTGGGCGCAGTGGCTCACACCTGTAATTCCGGCATTTTGGGAGGCTGAGGCAGGCGGATCACTTCCGGTCAGGAGGTCGAGACCAGCCTGGCCTACATGGTGAAATCCCGTCTGTACTAAATATACAAAAATTAGCTGGGTGTGGTGGCGCATGCCTGTAATCCCAGCTACTCCGGAGGCTGAGGCAGGAGAATCGGTTGAACCCAGGAGGCAGAGATTGCAGTGAGCTGAGGTCTTGCCACTGCACTCCAGCCTGGGCAACAGAGGAAGACTCCAGTCAGTCTCAAAAAAAAAAAATAGCTTTTTTGAGGAGGAATAGAGTTAACTGGTATGCTTAGATAGAAATTTATATAATTTAATATTCATATATTCATATTTTTATATAATCATGGATATTTTCTAAAAAAACATTGACAAGTTCCACAGAAATTGTTTTCTTTTACTACATGAGTAATGTCGGGAGAGATTTTTGATGAGGAATAGATCCCCTCGGACAACACTGGAGAACTCCACGTTGCTACTCCTCATCCCATCTCAAATTCATCAGTACCGTGTTAAGCAAGACAGAGATAAGACTTCTATCACGCCTGTAATCCCAGCACTTTGGGAAGCCGAGGGGGGTGGATCACAAGGTCAGGTGATCGAGACCATCCTGGCTAACACAGTGAAACTCTGTCTCTACTAAAAATACAAAAAAATAAGCCAGGTGTGGTGGCGGACACCTGTAATCCCAGCTACTTGGGAGGCTGAGGCAGGAGAATGGCATGAACCCAGGAGGCAGAGGTTGCAGTGAGCCAAGATCTCGCCTCTGCACTCCAGCCTGGGTGACAGAGTGAGACTCCATCTCAAAAAATAAAAATAAAAAAAACCAAGAATTCTATTTTGCAATAAGCACAGATAAAGATGTTCAGGTCAGAGAAATGCAAATTAAGGAATCCTTGCCAGAGCAATCAAGTAAGAGAAAGAAAGGAAGGAAGGAAGAAAAAAAGAAAGAAGGAAGGAAGGAAGGAAGGAAAGAAGGAAGGAAGGAAGGAAGGAAGGAAGGAAGGAAGGAAGGAAGGACAGAAGGAAGGAAAGAAAGAAAATCCAAATTGCTAATGATATGATTGTGTACATAGAAAACCCTAAAGACTCGGTCGGGCGCGGTGGCTCACGCTTGTAATCCCAGCACTTTGGGAGGCCGAGGCGGGCGGATCACGAGGTCAGGAGATCGAGACCACGGTGCAATCCCGTCTCTACTAAAAAATACAAAAAATTAGCCGGGCGTGGTGGCAGGCGCCTGTAGTCCCAGCTACTCGGAGAGGCTGAGGCAGGAGAATGGCGTGAACCCGGGAGGTGGAGCTTGCAGTGAGCTGAGATTGCGCCACTGCACTCCAGCCTGGGCGACAGAGCGAGACTCCGTCTCAAAAAAAAAAAAAAAAGAAAACCCTAAAGACTCCTCCAAAAGACTTCTAGATTTGATAAATGAATTCAATAAAGTCTTAGGTTACAAAATCAATGTATACAAATCAGTAGCACTGCTACTCATCAACGGCCAATCTGAGAATCAAATCAAGAACTGAATCTTTTTTACAATAGCTGCAAAAGAACAAAACAAAACAAAAACAACCCTAGGAATATACTTAACCACGAACATGAAAGATCTCTGCAAGGAGAACTACAAAATACTGCTGAATGAAATTGTAGATGACACAAACAAATGGAAACACGTCCCATGCTCATGGATTGGAAGAATCAATATCATGAAAATGACCATACTGCCCAGTGAAATCTACAGATCCAATGCAATTCCTATAAAAATACCAACTTTGTTTTCACAGAATTAGAAAAAACAATCCTAAAATTCATATGGCACCAGAAAAGAGCCCAAATAGTTCAAAGCAATCCTAAGTGAAAGAACAAATCTGGAGGCATCATATTACTTTACAAATTATACTGCAAGGCTATAGTTATCAAAACAGCATAGTACTGATATAAAAGTAGATACATAGACCAATGGAACAGAATGGATAACCCATAAATAAAGCCAAATACTTACAGCCAACTGATCTTCAACAAATCATACAAAAATATAAATTGAAGAAAGGACATTTTATTCAATAAATAATCCTGGGAAAACTGGATAGCCACATGTAGAAGAATAAAACTGGATCCCTATCTCTCACCACATATAAAAATCAACTCAAGATGTGTTAAAGACTTGAATCTAAGACCTGAAACTATAAAAATTCTAGAAAAAAACCTAGGAAAAACTATTCTGGACATTGGCCTAGGCAAAGAATTTGCACCTAAGATCCCAAAAGCAAATGCAATAAAAACAAAAATAAATACATGGGACCTAATTAAACTAAAAATCTTCAGCACAGGAAAAGAAATAATCATCAGAATAAACAGACAATTCACAGAATGAGAGAAAGTATTTGCAAACTATATATCTGACAGAGGACTAATATCCAGAATCTACAAGGAGCTCAAACAAATCAGCAAGAAAAAAGCAAATAATCCCACCAAAAAGTAGGCAAATGACATGAATAGACATTTCTCAAAAGAAGATAAACAAATGGCCAACAATGAAAAAATGCTCAATCTCACTAATCATCAGGGAGATGCATATTAAAACCACAGTGACATACCTCCTTACCCCAACCAGAATAGCCATTATTAAAAAGTCAAAAAGCAATAGATGCTGCTGTGGATACAGTTAAAAGGGAATGGTTATATCCTGCTGGTGGGAATGTAAATTAGTACAACCTCTAGGGAAAACAGAATAGAGATTTCTCAAAGAACTACAAGCAGATCAACCATGTGATCCAGCAATCCCACTACTGGGTATCTACCCAAAGGAAAAGAAGTCATTCTATGAGGAAGACACCTGTGTGCATATGTTTATTGCAGTAAAATTCACAATTGCAAAGATAGGGAATCAACCTAAGTGCCCATCAGGCGATGAGTGGATAAAGAAAATGTGACATACATATACCATAGAATACTACTCAGCCATAAAAAAGAAAGAAAGAAGTTCTTTTGCAGCAACTTGGATAAAGCTGAAGGCCATTATTCCAAGTGAAGGAACTTGGGAATGGAAAACCAAATACCACATGTTGTCATTCATAAGTGGAAGCTAAACTATGGGTGTGCAAAGGCATATACAATGGTATAGTGGACATCAAAAACTCAGAAAGGAGGAGGGTGGGAAGGGGTGAGGGATTAAAAACTACATATTCGGTACAATTTACACTGCTTGGGTGATGGGTACACTAAAATCTCAGACTTCACCACTGTACACTTCATCCAAGTAACCAAAAACTACTTGTACCCCTAAAGCTACTGAAATAAAAAGAATTGCAAGTGAAAACCACAACGAGCTGTCACCTCATACCTGTTAGGATGGCCATTATCAAAAAGATCAAAGAAAGCAAGTGTAGCCAAGGATGCAGAGAAAAGGGAACCTTTGTCCACTGTTGGTGGGAATGTCAACTGGTACAACTGCTATGGAAAACAGTATGGAAGATCCCCTAAAACCTAAAAATAGAACATGATCCAGCAATTCTACTACTGGGTATACATCCAAAGGAATTGAAATCGGTCTGTTGAAGAGACACCTGCACTCTCATGTTCATGGTTGCACTATTCACAGCAGCCAAGATGGGAAATCAAGTTAAGTGTCCATCAATGGATAAAGAAAATGTGGTTTATATACACAATGGGGGCATATTCAGCTGTTAAAAAGAAGGAAATCCTGTCATTTGTGACAAGAGAGATGAACCTGGAGGACATTATGGGCAAGTAAAATAAGCCAGGTAGAAAAAGACAAATACTGTGTGACCGCACTTTCTTCTTCTTCTTTTTTCTTCTTCTTCTTCTCCTTCTTCTTCTTTCTCCTCCTCCTCCTCCTCCTCCTCCTCCCCCTCCTCCTCTTCCTCCCCCTCCTCCTCCTCCCCTCCTCCTCCCCCTCCTCCTCCCCCTCCTCCTCCCCTCCTCCTCCCCCTCCTCCTCCCCCTCCTCCTCCTCCTTCTTCTTCTTCTTCTTCTTTCTTCTTCTTCTTTTTTCTTCTTCTTCTTCTTCTTCTTCTTCTTCTTCTTCTTCTTCTTCTTCTTCTTCTTCTTCTTCTTCTTTCTTCTTCTTCTTCTTCTTCTTTCTTCTTCTTCTTCTTCTTCTTCTTTCTTCTTCTTCTTCTTCTTCTTCTTTCTTTTCTTTTCTTTCTTTTCTTCTTTTCTTTCTTCTTCTTCTTCTTTCTTCTCCTTCTTCTCCCTTCTTCTCCTTTCTTCTCTCTTCTTCTTCCTCTTCTTCCTCTTCTTTTTTTTTTTTTTTTTTTGAGACAGAATTTGCTCTTGTCACCCAGGCTAGAGTGCAATGGCAGGACCTCAGCTCACCGCAACCTCCACCTCCCTGGTTCAAGTGGTTCTCCTGCCTCAGCCTCCCGAGTAGCTGGGATTACAGGCATGTGCCACCATGCCCGGCTACTTTTTGTATTTTTAGTAGAGACAGGGTTTCACCATGTTGGCCAGGCTAGTCTCGAACTCCTGACCGCAGGAGATCCACCCACATTAGCCTCCCAAAGTGCTGGGATTAGAGGCGTGGGCCACCTTGCCCAGCCCTGTGTGATCTCACTCCTATGTGGAACCCAAAAACGTTGAACTCTTAGATGTAGAAAGTATAATAGTGGTTACCAGGGGCTGGGAGTGGGGAGTGGTTGAGTGGGAAGGGAATCAGATGTTGGTCAAAGGATACAAAGTTTCAGTTAGATATAAAGAATAAGTTTTTGAGATCTATTGCACAGCATGGTGACTGTAGTTAAAAATAATGTATAGTATATTTCAAAATTGTTAAGACAATGTATTTCAAATGTTCTCATCACAGAAAATTATGTGTGTGAGGTGATTAATTGGTAAATCAGCTAGATTTGATCATTCCATAATGTACACATATATCAAAATGTCACATCATACCCCATAGTTATATACAATTGTTATTTGTCAAAGATAAAAAATATGTAAAAATATATTTTTTAAAAAGATGCTCAGCATTATTAATCATCAGAGAGATGCAAATTACAACCACAATGAGATACCACTTCACACTCACTAGGATGGCTATAATAAACAGACAATCACAAGTATTAGCAAGTGTTGGAGATATCAGATCCTTCATGCATTGCTGGGAGGAATGTAAAATGGTTCAAATTCTTTGGAAAGCAAAAGTCCAACATCGGCCAGGTATGGTGGCCCACACCTGTGATCCCAGCAGTTTGGGAAGCTGAGGCAGGAGGATGATCTGACCCCAGGGATTTGAGACTAGCCTGGGCAACAGAGTCAGACTCAGTCTCTAAAAAGAAAAAGTTAGTGGTGTGTGTCTGTAGTTCCAACTACTCTGGAGGTTAAGGTGGGAGGATTGCTTGAACCCAGGAGGTCGAGGCTGCAGTGAGGTACGATTGTACCACTGCATTCTGCATTCCAGCCTGGGTGACAGAGCAAGACCCTGTCTCAAAAAAAAATCAACATAGAGTTACTGTATGACTCAGCAATCCCACACCTAGGCATACACCCAAGAGAACTGAATATATATGTCTGCACAAAAACTGGTACACAAATGTTTAGAGTAGCATTATTTATAAGAGCCCCAAAGTGGAAACAACACAAAGGTCTATCGCCTGATAAATGGATAAATAAAATGCAGTCTATCCATGTAATGGAATATTGTTTGGCAAAAAGAAGCAACGAAGTGCTGATACCTGCTATAACATGGGTGAACCCTGAAAACATGCTGAGTGAAAGAGACCATTCACAAAAGACCACACATTGTCTGACTCCATTTATATGAAATGTCCAGAAGAAACCAATCCAAAGGGAGAGAAAGTAATTAGTGGTTGCCTCGCGCTGGGAAAGGAGCAATGTTGGGGAGTGACTGCTCCTGGGTGCAGGGTTTCTTCTTGGGGTTATGAAAATGTTCAGGAATTAGATGGTGATGATGGTTGTGCAACTTTGTGAATAAACTAAAAACCAGTGAATTGCATGCTTTAAGATAAAGTGGTGAATTTTATGGTATATGAATTACATCTGAAAAAAAGTCAATGAATGCTTAATGCAGAAAATAAGAAACAAAGGAAACAGAAATTGCAAATACAGCTTCCGGAGATAATCACTGCAAATGTTTTGATGTTCATTTCCAGACTCTTATGTAAGTCTATACATCTTTGGAAGATAAAAGGAGATCATATAGCCATATGCTTTAGTGAAAGTTTTGTTCTTATATTGCTAGCACTTTTCCTCTGCATTAAGAAATAGTCTCCCGGCTGGGCGCGGTGGCTCACGCCTGTAATCCCAGCACTTTGGGAGGCCGAGACGGGTGGATCACGAGGTCAGGAAATCGAGACCATCCTGGCTAACACGGTGAAACCCTGTCTCTACTAAAATAGAAAAAATTAGCTGGGCGTGGTGGCGGGCGCCTGTAGTCCCAGCTACTCGGGAGGCTGAGGCAGGAGAATGGCGTGAACCCGGGAGGCGGAGCTTGCAGTGAGCAGAGATCGCGCCACTGCACTCCAGCCTGGGCGACAGAGCGAGAATCCATCTCAAAAAAAAGAAAAGAAAAGAAAACAAAGAATAGTCTCCCTAAGTATCTGTGATGTCTTCTCAAATGTCTTGCCTTCCCACACTTCTCTGCCAAGGCATGCTCCTCTTCCCTACTCTCTTCTTCAGGAGAACTTTCCAAATTCATCTGCTCCACCTCCCTTTGGCGCCTCCACCTCCCCTCAGTGCCTCTGTCTCCCCTGAGCACCTGCCAGAGCTGCTAGAGGAATCAAGGAGAACTGAAGCCTTCCGGAACATGAGGTCTGTGGGACTCAATGTGGTTCTGGAGGGCTGAGTGAAGGTCAAGACCAGCAGAGTTAGGTGGGCATATACACTCCAGAGCATGCATACAAGGGGAGGGGAGAGAGCAAGGTCCAAGGAACACACAACTGGGCCCAAGAAGGAGTTGGGGAAGGGCGCTGACAGGCAGATTATGTGGCCAGAGGTTCCGGTGTTGGGTCCTGGCTCTCCTTCTTCCTTGCCCTTTGTGGGCCTCAATTCCAACAGCTCTAAAAGAGGGGACCCAGTGTTAAACTTTTCCCAACAGCAACACCAACTGCCTGAGCTCCCAGGCTTGACCCACCTCCAGAGGTTCACTCAGGGACTGGCCCTTCCAGATGCTTCTGTCATGCCACCTAGATGTCTCCATCAGAAGGAAAGGGACAGTGGATGCTATCACAGGGAAAACCGAATTTGCTCTAATTCACTGAGAGAGAGAGTTCCCATCTAATTATTACTACTTCCAAGTTACTTGTATCCTACTCAGGGCTCTGAAGTTGGGGCCTCGCCCTGTCTTCCACATCTCCTCGGGCTGTGGTTCCCAAACTTGAATGTGCACCAGGATCACCTGGAGGGCATCATGAAACACACCCAGCCCAACTCCCAGAGCCTCTGAGCTTGTGGTCTGGTCTGGGGCTGGAGACATTGCATTTCTAGTACGTTTCCAGGTGATGCTGATGTTGCTGGTCTAGGGAATCCCATTTCAAGGAGCACCATTCAACAGCCTCACCTCTTTCCTGCTCCCCCAGCCACCTGCAGCAAATGTCTCCCCACTAAAGTGGGGGCTCCCAGTGATTTTGGCGGCTTTCACCATTCTGGGGATAGTTTGACTGCCATTTCAATCTCCTCTAATTCTTTTGGTGGATGGATGGATGATGGAGAGGGTAGGGGTGAGGGGTGGGGGTGGGGATGAAGGAAAAAAAGGCACTAGAGCTTTATTAATAAATGGTAGATTGAGAGGCCAAGGCGGGCGGATCACTTGAGGCCAGGAGATTGAGAACAGCCTGGCCAACATGGTGAAACCCTGTCTCTACTAAAAATACAAAAATTAGCCAGACGTGGTGGCATGTGCCTGTAATTCCAGCTACTGGGGAGGCTGATCCAAGAGAATCTCTTGAACCGGGGAGGCGGAGGTTGCAGTGAGCCAAAATCACACCACTGCACTCCAGCCTGGGCCACAGAGCAATACCCTGTGTAAAAAAAAAAAAAAAAAAAAAAAGCATAGCCAGTATTTATTTGCATGCTGATCATTCTCATCACAAAGCTCCCTCTTGGAATCATTCTACTAGGTTCCCTTGGAAACATTTGTTTTTCTTTTTGAGATAGTCTTGCTCTGTCGCCAGGCTGGAGTGCAGTGGCTCAATCTCGGCTCACTGCAACCTCTGCCTTCTGGGTTCACGCGATTCTACTGCCTCAGCCTGCTGAGTAGCTGGAACTACAGGCATGCGCCACCACACCCAGCTAATTTTTTGTATTTTTAGTAGAGACGGGGCTTTACCATGTTGGCCAGGATGGTCTCAATCTCTTGACCTCATGATCCGCCCACCTTGGCCTCCCAAAATGCTGGGATTGGTAGGCGTGAGCCACCGTGCTTGGCCTGGTAGCATTTTAATAGAGAACCAGCTGTTAGGTGAAGAAACTACTTCCCGGCCGCTTTCTGGCAATGTGTTAGGGACATTTCCAATGAGATGATTCAAATAATGTAGATATTTGAAGAATTTTGGAAACAGGAAAAAATGGAATGCTTGCTATTTTGTTTAGTGTCTGACTGTTAGAAAAATCAATATAACAATTATTATCTTCCTAATAGTTTAAAGGTAATACATCTGTATATAACAGTATATGTCTCTGCGTGTGTGTGTGTGTGTGTGTGATGTATGCGAGTGATATATATATATAGTTTTTTTAGAGGTCAGTCAGCGTTTATATTTAAATGAGATATTTTCCTTATCATGCAGGAGAAAACAACATGGTACCTGTCTTGTTTATTTAATGTTTGTTCAGTGTGTTTGGAAATAATCAAATTCTTGATTTGAATATTTGATTTCCTAATCAGCATTTCTTCATAATTCTCCTAGTTACCTTTTGATCACAGTTGGAGTTGTATATGTCAAGTCATTTCCTCAGTCCAGGAAGGACATTTTGAAGATTTGGTAGAAATGAGCCCTGGTGTGCAGCATCCCTTGAGGGGTCTGTTTTCTTCGAAATTACCTTCTTCAGTGTACCAGAAATATCTTACCTGATGAAGGAGAGCCAACAGAGTAAGTGATTTTCTTTCTTGATTTTGTTGCAATATTTCTTTCATTGTAGAATGTATAAATGTGGACTGTACAGAAATATAGTAAGTTGAATAATTCTTCCACCCAGTCAGCCATTTAGGTAGCATTTGTATATAAGATTCCTTTGTCATATAGGAACTCCTCATAATGTGGTATGATTAAAATGTACTCTTATGCAAAGTTTATCTTGGATTAATAGGACCTGCTTTTTTTATTTCATGTAATGAGCATTTTTCCACTACATAAATGTTCTTTGAAAATACAACTTTTTAAAGGGGTTATATTTGGAAATTGATTTGTAATGAAGTATAAGTGTGAGCCAGCTGGATTTCATAATTGTTCCTTTAATGTCTATCAGATTTATAATTTATAGACTGCTAGTTACTTGGAATATAAGTGATTTGAACTATCTGTTACAAGTTAGCTATTACTCCAAAAAAGAAAAATAAAAAAGCTATTAGAGACACTCCTGTCTCTTGTGTAATCAGATTCTAGAATCGAAGTCTACTATACTTTTATCCCACAGCAGGGGCAGGTGGGCAGCCAACTGTGGTTTCAGTGGGGTGAGCTGTTCACATGACAGGGTCCCAGATTAAAGAATTCATTCCTTTTTAAAAGTTTATTCATTTATTTTCTTTCTTTAATTTTTAATCTTTTTTCAGTTGCCCCAAAGATTTTGGTTTTTTCTTTTAATATTTTATTTATTTCTAAGGTGTACAATCCAATTTTTTTTAATATATCTGCATCAATTTCTTTTTTTAAACAGTACAGAAAAAGAAAAAAATTTAACAATGTAGAGAAACTGATAAAGTTATTGCTTTATTACATTTTGACTGTCCATTTGAGCATTTAATTAGGCAATCAATAAAAATTTTGAAAGCTACTGAGGTCTCCATCCTAGGAGATGTAAAAAAAGCAGAAATCCATGGTCTCTTCCCTCACAAAGCTTACATCCAATTAAAACAAATATTCAACAGTAAAATGATGTAGTTAGCAGTACACCCTAAGTGTTAATTTTTTAGCCTTTTGTTTTTGTTTTTGGTTTTAGGGATGGGGTCTCATTATGTTGCCAGGCCAGTTTTAAACTCCGGCCTAAAGCGATCTTCCCTGCCTTGGCCTCCCAAAGCATTGGGATTACAGACATGAGCCACCATGCCCACCCTTCTAGCCTTTTTGAATTAAGGAAGTTGCCATAAGAGCAAGTCCACTTGGCCCAGGATAGGGAGTTGGGGAAAGTAATTTGCCCTTTAAATTATACTGTCCTCTCCAGGTACTTTTTTCCTAGATTCTGTTCCCTTTGAAATTTAACACTAAGCCAATGAAATTGAAAGTGATTTTTTTAAAGCATGGTGTACTACAGAGATAAGTAGGCAATGCACAAAGGAGAGGGATAGCAGTAAGTTGTCCTGTAAATACTGTGTAAAGGCTTTTCTGTTTCTTTGCAGTGAAGAAACAACTGGAGATATCAGTGATTCCATGGATTTTGTACTGCTCAACTTTGCAGAATGAACAAGCTCTGGGTGCGAATGCAGCATCAGGGACATAGCCGAGATAGAGAAAAAAGAGAATGAGAAAGACAAGAACTGAGAATTTTAGTGGGAACAAATTTGGTGCGTCAGTCACTGGAAGTGTAAATGTGGAACGTTACAACAGGTTTATATATTTTTGTTACCTCTTCTATGTTCTGAGATAAACTGAAATCTGATTTTTAAAATCAGAATATTTTGTTATAATATTCATTGAAAAAATCTTAAAATGGCTTTTACTGAAGAAGACTAAATAAACAGAAAGATAATATGCAATGTTTGTGGATTGGAAGATTAATATTGTCAAGATAGCATTTTTTTAAAAAAAAATGATCTATAGATCCAATGTAATCTCAGTCCAAAATCCCAGCAGACTTTTGTAGAAATTAAGAAGCTGATTCTAAAGTTTATATGAAGAAACAAAGAACTTGGAACAGCTGCAACACAAATTTGAAAAGGAAGAACAAATTGAGACCCAAACAACCCGAATTCATGATTTACTCCTAAAGCCACAGTGAGATCCTGTGTGGTATTGGTGAAAAGGACAGACACACAAATCAATGGAGGGAATAAAACAGGGAATGGCAAACTTTACCTGTGAGGGACCAGATAAAAATGTTTTTTGGCTTTGCAAGACATGCTGTACAACAAGCTTGTCCAACCTGTGGCTCAGGACAGCTTTGAACATGGCCCAACATAAGTTTGTAAACTTTAAAACATGAGATTTTTTGCTTTTTTTTTTTAAAGCTCAGCAGCTATTATTAGTGTATTTATGTGTGGCCCAAGACAATTCTTCTTCTAATTATTCTTCAAGCCAAAAGGTTGAACACCCCAGTCTACAACTACTAACACTGCAGATAATGGTGCAAAAGCAGCCACAGACAATTGGAAGTGAATGGGCATAGCTGTGTTCCAGAAAAACTTTATTTGTAAAAACAAGCAGCAGCTCAGTTTACCGATCTCTGACTAGACAATCCATAATAGACCCAGAATTTATGATCAGTTATTTTTGATAAAAGTACAAAGGCAACCTTTTCAGCAAGTGATTCTGGACAATTGGATGTTTATATGCAAACAAGCAAAAAACCCTGAACCTTGACCAATCCTCATACCTATAGAAAAAAACACAAAATCGATCAGAGACCTAAATATAAACCTAAAACTGTTAGAAAACACAAGAGGAAATCTTTTGACTAGGATTACAAAAGGTTTCTGAGGATACACAAAAATGCACATAGCTATGGAGAAAAAAGCTTACTTTTGAGAGGCCAAGGCAGATGGATCACTTGAGTCCAGGAGTTTGGACAAGCCCTGGGCAACATAGGGAGACCCCATCTCTACAAAAATTACCGAAAATTAGCTGGGCATGGGTGGAACTGTACTGTAGTCCCCAGCTACTCAGGAGGCTTGAGGGGGGAGGATGGCTTGAGCCCAGAGGTGGACATTGCATTGAGTGGAGAGTGTGCCACTGCACCCCAGCCTGGGCAACAGAACAAGACATTATCTCAAAAAGAAAATAGCTTTTTAAAGTTTAGAAGTGAAGTCTTGTGAGAAAATCTCAATACGATGTTCAAGTTAGTAGTTCAAATGTGTTACTATGGGAATAGCTAAGATTTTGAAAACAGTTTTAACCCTTAATGTGTTTCTTTTTTCTCTTTAGATTGTTTTGAACTGGCATATTGGAGCAAGTTGTAAACTGTAGGATGCTTTGGCTCAAGAATATCTCATGGAGTGTGTTATTCAGGTAGGTGGGAACATTTATTTCATTTTTTAAGGCCTATTTATCTTTCATTAAATTTTAATTGGTTTTGAAAAATGTTGATGGAATAGGAAATAAGCTTTCCTGAATAAAGAATTTTCCTTGCTGGGGTGTGGTGACTCACACCTGTAATCGCCACTTTGGGAGTTTCAAGGTGGGGAGGATCTCTTGAGCCAGGAGTTCAAAACCAGCCTGGGCAACACAGCAAGATGTCATTTCTATAAAAAATTAAAAATTTTTTAATGTTCTTTTTTTCATGTAATCTTGCTTCTTCTGAAAATAATTTAGAAAAGGAATTTTCTGTTTCTAACTATAACTTGGTCTTTGTATCAATGTGGTTTGTTTTCCTCCAAGATGTAGGAATGAGTAATCTGAGTTTTCTAGATCTCTGTAGCTTTAGTTTAATTGTAGGCACTTTGTTTATTGGAATATTTCTGTCTGAGCTTATGTTTAGTAGAGAGCTTCAGAAGTAATGTGTTTGAATTTAGTTGTATAAGATTACAGTGTTTTTTTCCCACAGATGTGAACTTTACCATATGTGAGTTCAGAATATTATGTGAAATACTTTTACTTGTATTGATCATTTGTTTTCAGGTTTTCCTGATGAATTTCACCTCCAGACTTTGAATCCTTTTCTTCGAGCCTGTGCTGAGTTACACCAGAGTGTAAATGTGAAAAACATAATCATTGCTTTAACTGATAGGTAAGACCTTCCAACACTGGATGAAAATGGTCTGACTTGGGAATAATGAATTTTAAACATTTTTTCAATTATTTGTTTCTGTTACATCTTTATCATACCAATGATCTTAATTTAATTATACTATAAATAATTTAGCTTTGTGAGTATGAGTACTAGGTACTTGCCTAGGTTAGACAAGAAAGAAGCTTAACTTAAATGTGCAGGAGACATGACGATAATGAATATCTTTATTCTGTGTGTTTAATTGACATTTAAAGATGTTTACAGACTTATTTTTTTAAATACAAATCCAAAGATCATATTGAAGAACAAAATTTGTTTTTTACCATGATGTAAGTATCTTGCAGTGGGAACTCATTTGATTTAGAGTAGCCGTAAGATACAGATGATTGAAAATGTTTAGTCCTCTATCATCACATTTTCTTAAAGAAAAAATTTTAAGTATCACATATGTTTAGTACATCCACTTTTTTATTTTCTTAGTTTTTTTTTTTTTTTTGAGACAGAGCCTCACTCTTGTCACCCAAGCTAGAGTGCAGTGGCACCATCTCGGCTCACTGCAACCTCTGACTCCTAGGTTCAAGTGATTCTAGTGTCTCAGCCTCCGGAGTAGCTGGGATTACAGACATGCACGACGATGCCCAGCTAATTTTTGTATTTTTAGTAGAGACAGTGTTTTTCCAGGTTGGCTAGGCTGGTCTCAAACTCCTGAGCTCAAATGATCCGCCTGCCTCGGCTTCCCAAAGTGCTGGGATTACAGACATGAGCCACTGCGCTTGGCCAATTGGTGACTTTTTTGCAGCCATGTTGTGTAGTAGTACATAATATCTGTCTTACACTTGTAAGCATTGTCATGAAACCAGAAACCTAAGAGAAGATTTATTTCTGCAGATACCTTTTGTATGTTTTTTAAAAAACTAAGTTATTAGTTTTAAAGTCTTGAGAATTTAGATAACAAATTTTTCCAAATTATCGCTCAATCCTGGGCAGCAAAAATTCCATACTTATCAGGCCCACTCTTAAAGGAAGCTACTAACTGGATTTTCCTGAGTTGCCTGTAATGTCACTTACACATCTCTGGCAGTAGTGATGCTTCTGGGCATAGTAAAATGTGGATGTAGTTGTGACTCTGACAAACAGATAATGATAATGAAACATATTATTTTGAGTAATTAAGATGTGGGAAATAAAAGTTAATTTTATGAATTTTAAACTTAGTTGTATTTCAAGCTTTAGTAAAAATGCAGTATCTTAAAATAGTCTATGTACTTCTATTGTTTAAAGGTTATTTATTTAAATCATGGTTGTTGAATACATTTGTCACTTTAATGCATTTCTGTCCATATGTACTTAATTATGCTTCAAAGAGTTTGAGAGAATTATCTTGTTGAAAATCTACTTAATATGGTATGAAATAAGAATGCTGATGAAAAAGGTTTCATTGGCAAAAGTGTTTAGTTAAAAATGAATTGAGGAGGCCGGGTGCAGTGGCTCACATCTGTAATCCCAGCACTTTCGGAGGCCAAGGAGGGAGGCTTGCTTGAGTCCAGGTCAGTACCACCCTGGGCAACATGGTGAAACCCCATCACTACAGAAAACACAAAAATTAGCTGGGTATGGTGGCACATGCTGTTAGCCCCAGCTACTCAGGAGGCTGAGGTGGAAGGAGGATGGCCTGAGCCCAGCAGGTGGAGGTTTCATTGAGTGGAGAGTGTGTGACTGCACTCCAGCCCTGGCGACAGAGCGAGACTCTGTCTCAAAAAAAAAAAAAAAAAAACCTTTTGGGCTCATATAAAATATAGAAAAGCAATAAAGTAAGATGTCATCCATGATCTCACTACCCAAACCCTATATCTTTTAAAATAAAGGGTTTTTTTTTTTTTTTTTTTAGATTAGCTTTATTTGCTCACCGTGAAGATGGACCTGGAATCCCAGCGGATATTAAACTGTTTGATATATTTTCACAGCAGGTGGCTACAGTGATACAGGTTTGTGTAGCATTTCTCCTAAGTTCTGAAAATTTTGAAACTTCTCTGCCTTCCTTTTACAATTGTTTAAAATAAGTTGTGTGGTTTTCTAAACATTCCAGTCTAGACAAGACATGCCTTCAGAGGATGTTGTATCTTTACAAGTCTCTCTCATTAATCTTGCCATGAAATGTTACCCTGATCGTGTGGACTATGTTGATAAAGTTCTAGAAACAACAGTGGAGATATTCAATAAGCTCAACCTTGAACAGTAAGTCAGTTACATTTTTGTAAAAATCCTCATAAAGATATTTTTGTCCTAGATTTCCTTTTCTTTCTCAATTGTTTTTTGAACTGCTGGCATTTGTCTTGTTTTAATCATGCATTAAGATTGTCATCCTTAGCACTATTAGGGGCAGAAAGTAGTGACCAATTACTTGGTTTTTTTTATATTAATGAAAGTGTGGTACCTATGGACCGTAGGCAGTCTTCAGGGACCAGTGTCTCCAATTTGGATCCCTTTCTGTGTATCAGGGGCATCCAATCTTTTGGCTTCCCTGGGCCACATTGGAAGAAGCATTTCCTTGGGCCACACATAAAATACACTAACACTAACGATAGCTGATGAGCTTAAAAAAGAAAAAATCCCAAAACACTCATAATGTTTTAAGAAAGTTTACGAATTTGTGTTGGGCCGCATTCAAAGCCATCCTGGGCTGCATGCGGCCTGTGGGCTTCTGGTTGGACAAGCTTGCATGTGAATGAGTTTGTTCTTAAACTGGTAAGGAAACTTTGTCAGGCAGTATTTATTTCCATAAGTAGTGTTTTCCTGCGAATGAGCACATGGCGAAAAATGAGGGGCTATGTATATTTAAGGTGCAGAATTAAATTGGTTTAAATATCTTTTCTATTTTGAGCTTTGATTTAAAGGAAATATCAACAGTACTATTTCCAACTTGAAGCCTCCTCAGCTGTTCTGTCCTAGACCTATGGCGTCCTCTAGTGGCCACTATGGGCAGCTCTGATCCTGTTACCTTCCCCAGCAGTTCCCTTCCTGCCCCATTCCCCACTGCTCTCAACTTGGGTCAAGCCAGGCCTGCCTCCCCCCGACATATTCTTCAGAATTTTACCTCATGTAATCTTCCTCCTTTCTATCTCTCTTCCAGTGGTTTACCTGCATCAAGAAAATTTCTTCTTTTTTCCTCCCTTTGTGTTACCCTTTTTCTTTTGGTCATTTTTGGTTTTGTGTGTGTGCGAACTGAAAACAAGTCCAGATATGGAATGATAAGTGTGAGAGAAAATTAAATGATGTACCAGGTGTGGTGGCTTGCACCTGTAATCCCAGCTATTCAGGAGGCTGAGTTGGGAGAATCAGAGTCCAGGAGTTTGAGAACAGCCTGGGCAACATAGCGAGACCCCGTCTCTAGTAAAAAATAAAATTAAAAATAAAAAATTTAAATTAAAAAATAAATGATGTATCTATGTCTTTCTCCCAAGTGAATTTTAAAGTAAAAATAGACAAAATAATTGGAAATAACAACCTCTAAAGAGGTTGTAATAAATGCCCCAATATGCCTCAATATCTACAGAATTATTTTACTAATGACTACCTAAAAGTCAGTCAGCCTGCTTTTCCTTAATCACCAACATCTGATGCAGAAGAAATAGTTTATGTATTTTTCTATTGTGTCGAATTCCTGGTTTTGCATGGAGTTTTTTCCTACTTATTTTCATCATGAATATACAATACTTGTTGGCTGCCCCCTGGGAACCAAACTACCACTTAAAATACTTCCCTTAGAAATGTCATGAATTCTAGACAGTCATCTTAACTCTAGCTATACCATCTGTTCATGAGTTGGAAACTGTATCTAGTTTTGTATCAACAGAAAAATAATAGATGAATATATATTTGCGTTTAGATAAGCATTTTTATCCTCTTGAAAGGAGGTTGTTATAGTCTTCTGTGGTGGTGTGATTCACTTGACCCATTTCCTTTAATGTGTAATGAAAAATTTCAAATTCTTATGGAACAAGTGCTATTTTGTATAGAAAGTTAATTTTATTCATTAGGACTTCTGTTTTTCTTTTTGTAGTATTGCTACCAGTAGTGCAGTTTCAAAGGAACTCACCAGACTTTTGAAATACCAGTTGACACAACAATATTTTAACAGTCTTGAAATTAAAACATTTTCACCCACTCTTTGAATACTTTGACTACGAGTCCAGAAAGGGCATGAGTTGTTATGTGCTTAGAATGTTCTGGATTATAACACAGAAATTGTCTCTCAAGACCAGGTAAGAGAATACCTACGTGCTATTTTAGGGAAACAGTGTTACACTTTTAGACTTTGGACCTAGATACCTGAGATGGGAGGGGAGGTAATTCAATACTAAATAAAATTTACAAGTAACTTATTCGTTATATAAATTAAAAATTGAAGATGTATAAAGAATTATAAAACATTTATAATTCCACCAGATAGAGAATAACTACTGTTAATTAACATTTTGTGCATATCTTTCCAGACCTTTGTCTGTATATGTGTGTATGACATACATGTGTATCGACTTTCTCACCAAAAAAAGGAATGTCTTGTTGATACTGTATTTTAATTTTATAACTGGAAACACTTTTGACAGTGGCTTTATATGCCAGTGGTTTCACGTCAGTGGGTTTCTTGTGCCTTGCATGTTACAGGTGGATTCCATAATGAATTTGGTATCCACGTTGATTCAAGATCAGCCAGATCAACCTGTAGAAGACCCTGATCCAGAAGATTTTGCTGATGAGCAGAGCCTTGTGGGCCGCTTCATTCATCTGCTGCGCTCTGAGGACCCTGACCAGCAGTACTTGGTATGAGTTTACCCTTAGTATATCCCCGTATCAGCTCCTAGTGAAATCACATGTTCAAGTGCTTAAAATGGTTTAATTCACTTTCTGGTCTTAGATGGTTTTGAAGGAATTGCAACTGAATTAAAGATTCACTTAAACCTGGGAGGCGGAGGTTGCAGTGAGCCGAGATTGTGCCACTGCACTCCAGCCTGGACAACAGAGCGAGACTCCATCTCAAAAAAAAAAAAAAGATTCATGGCATCCATGGGCTTTTACTTTATGTATAAACACATAATTGTTTGTAAACTTCTGGAGCATGTGAGTAACAATTCAGTTGCTCTAATTTCTTTTGAAGACTATCTGAGAATTACAAAAAAGTCTGTCTTCTTTTACTTGAGTGCCCATAATTATTGCATGTTCATTTTTTTCTGAACTATGTATTGCTTATAATAAACTTTATAAGAAATACAATTCTTATATTTAATTTTACTTTTCCAAATTCGCAAGTATAAATTATATTTGTCATATTGAAAATGTTTTTGTTTTTTGATGAAAGATTTAAAAATTCATTTTGCCTTTTTCTTAACTTTTTTTTCTGATAAAGAACAATCACATGAGGTTCTCTCTTTATTATTAGTCCACAGGGAATCTTTGTGAAATGGATAAAACATGTTGCCTGAGTAGGGGTATCAGTGACTGATAATAGATAGGTAGTTTATTTTAGTGAAGGGTTAGCATGGTTGACTGCTTAATTTATTGTTTGGGCAAAGTAGTTTAACCATTCTTGGATGCATAAGGCTGTTAGGCTGCTATGATGAAAAAGACATTTGCTTGAGGACGTCCTGACTGTCTCATCTCTTTCTGTTGACTTTCTTCATTGTAGTTGACACTCCTGTACTTCTTCATAATCAGTGTGAAATAAGAGGCTGACTTCTGTTGATAATGTGATGGTCTTTGTCTTGGTTGAGTGACAAACATTCCAGGACTGTGGTATTGTGCTCTGTGAGCTATATGATCTGTACAGAGTGACTGAGTATTTTAACTGATTCCCTTATGTTTCTATGTGAGATTGTGTGTATCTGTGTGTTTTCATTTTCTATTACATACCAAATGTAGTAGTTAGAAACTATGCCTTCCGGCTGGGCATGGTGGCTCGCATCTATAATCCTAGCAATTTGGGAGGCTGAGGTGGATGGATCACCTGAGGTCAGGAGTTCAAGACCAGCATGGCCAACACAGTGAAACCCCATCTCTATTAAAAATACAAAAAATTAGCTGGGCATGGTGGTGGGCACCTGTAATCCCAGCTGCTTGGGAGGCAGGAGATGATTCACTTGAACCCGGGAGGTGGAGATTGCAGTAAGTGGGTATCACGCTGTTGCACTCCAGCCTGGGCAACAAGAGTGAAACTCCGTCTCAAAAAAAAGTATGCCTTCTGCATGTGGCTGATTGGTTATTCCCATGTATGGAGATCTTTAATGATAGGGTCATTAGCTCTGACTGCCTCTAGGGGAAATGCATTTTCTTATTCATCTACCATATCAGGAATTTCACAATACTTGAATGCCATTGTGTCACATATACTAAAAATATTTTATAAACTCTGTGTTTTTCTTGTAATTTTTCTGAATTGGCTCTATGTTGTGCCATTTCAGAAAAAAAAACCCAAGAAAAACACAGAATTCATGGAATATTTCACAAGTAGCTCTTTTAAAGTATGTTAGCATTTTCCTTGACTTAAATGGTCTTAATATTTTTTTGAATGAGGAGATACGATGTACCAGTGATATGCATATAGTTGTTCTGTATCATAATAATAGTTAATATTACTGAGCATATGCCTTGTGCTAAGTAGTGGTGAGACTTCACATGTGTCACTTGATCTTCCCAACAACCCTAGGAGTTTATAGAAACTTGTGGCTAAGAGAAGGTAAATAATTTGCCCAAGGCCACACATTTAATAAGTATTAGCATCTGCTTTTAAATGTGAGTCTCTTGAGTATCTTCACGGCCTTTTTTTTTCTCTTTTCTTCTTTTTTTTTTTTGTGATGGAATCTTGTTCTGTCACCCAAGCTGGAGTGCAGTGGCGTGATCCCAGCTTACTGCAACCTCCATCTCCTGGATTCAAGCAATTCTCCTGCCTCAGCCTCCTCCGTAGCTGAGATTACAGGTGTGCGCCACCACACCAAGCTAATTTTTGTATTTTTAGTAGAGACAGGGTTTCCCTATGTTGGCCAGGCTGGTCTTGAACTCCCGACCTCAACTGATCTGTCCACCTTCGGCCTCCCAAAGTGCTGGGATTACAGACATGAGTCACCACACCTGGCCAGAGCCTACATTCTTTATCAGTGCAGCATACTTTGCACATGTGTGTATGAAAATATATTTCAATATATCTTTGCTTCTAACTCACTACCTTGGGCAGGTTATACAACCTCTCTGAAACTCAGTCTTCCCCATTTGTGAAATGGAATTGTATCTGTCTCTGGGTTGTTGTGACAACTTGAGGAGATAAGAAATATGTAAATTGCCTACCATAAGCTATGGTACATTGTATATATTCACAAAATGTTAGCAATGATTATTAGAGCCCACATTTATTTCACAAATGATTAATCATAGTTTGGAAATTTTTTTTTCTTTAATGCTTTTGGGTCAGATTTTGAACACAGCACGAAAACATTTTGGAGCTGGTGGAAATCAGCGGATTCGCTTCACACTGCCACCTTTGGTATTTGCAGCTTACCAGCTGGCTTTTCGATATAAAGAGAATTCTAAAGTGGTGAGTTTACTTTTAAGAATTTAGGTACTTTTTTCCTTTTTCATCACTCTGAGTGTGTGTGTGTTTGTTTATATTATAAAAAATTTCAAACATACAAAAATAGACAGTGGTATAATAAAATCCCATTTTCGCCAACTCTCTGTTACTTATCCTGTGTTAAGTGTTCCTGACGGTGATGTTGGTGGATCACATACTAACTGAGGGATCACATAAAAAGCACTTAGAAATGCAAGATTAAAGCAGTGTGAATTTATGCGGAAACTCTTTCCTAAGTTCTAATTCAGGTTAGCTTTAAAACCTAAGGAGAGGGCCTAGCATTGCAGTCATTTCTCTCTAAAGGCATATCATTGAATAATATCATGAGTTGTGGGCAGCTTTTTATGAGCTTTTTTCTTCCTCAAAATGGAACCATGGCTTGAGTCTTCATGGTGTAGTTTTGAAGAAAATACCTCAAGCTCATGTACCTGAAAGTTGGACAGTCAGGTTAATGTTAAGGAACAACCTCAGTAACTTAATTTTGTTTGTTTGTTTGTTTTGCGATAGGGTCTCATTCTGTTGCCCAGGCTGGAGTACAGTGGCTCAGTCTTGGCTCACTGCAACCTCCACCTCCTGGGTTCAAGCGATTCTTGTGTGTCAGCCTCCTAAGTAGCCGGGATTACAGGTGTGCACCACCATGTCCAGCTAATTTTTCTATTTTTAGTAGAGACAGGGTCTTGCCACGTTGACCAGCTGGTCTTGAACTTGTGGCCTCAAGTGATCCTCCTGCCTCAGTCTCTCAAAGTGCTAGGATTATAGGTGTGAACCACGGCACCCGGCCTCAGTACGGACTTGATTTTCTCATAATAGAGAAAAAAGATGTATGCAGTAGACCTACCAGCATGAAACAGCAGCTTTTGGCCAATTTTTATTAGGCCAGCTTATCATTCACTCTTTACCAGCATTTATGGATAGGAATTTGTGAATATAACAATAAAAATAGCAACCAGCCTACATTACAAAGCCATAGTAATTAAAAAAAACAGTATGGTAATATGGTACTGGCATAAAAACAGACACATAGACCAATGGAACAGAATAGAGAGTCTAGAAATAAACCCACACATATGCAATAAACTAATCTTTCATAAGGACACCAAGAATACACAAGGGGAAAAAAATGGTCTCTTCAAGAAATTAGTTATTGGAAATTGGATATCCACGTGCAGAAAAATAATTGGACTCTTATACCATATATAATAATGAACTCAAAATGGATTAAAGACCTAAACCATAAGCTCCTAGAAGAAAACATAGGGAAAAACCTCCTTGTCATTGGTCAATGATTTTTTGGATATGAAACCAAAAAACCTACGCAACCAAAGAAAAATAAGTTTAAAAATAAGCAAAAAATAAGTTAAAATAAGCAAAAAGTAAGTTTAAAATAAGCTTAAAATAAGCAAAATAAGTAAAATAAGCAAAATAAGAAAAATAAGTTTAATAAACTAAAAAGGAAACAAGCAGCAGAGTGAAGGGACAGGCAATGGAATGGGGGAGAATATTTGCAAACTATACATCTGAAAAGTGGCCAATATCTAAAATATATATGGAACGCAACTCAATAGCAAGCAAAATGAATAACTGATTTAAAAATGAGCAAAGGATCTGAATAGACATTTTCCAAAGAAGACATACAGGTTGCCAACTGGTATATGAACAGATGTTCAACATCATTTATCAGGAAAATGTAAATCAAAAGCACTATGAGATGTCCCTCACATCTGTCAGAATAACTTACCAAAAAAACAGAAAATCAAGTGTTGGCAGGGATGTAGAGAAATGGGAACGCTGTTTATTGTTGGTGGGAATATAAATTAGTATAGCCATTATGGAAAACAGTATGGAGGTTCCTCAGAAAACAAACTAAACTACCATGTGACCCTGCAGTCCCACATCTAGTTATGTATTCAAAGGAAAGGAAATCAGTATCTCAGAGAGATACCTGCATCCCATGTTTATTGCAGCATTATTCACAATGGCCGAGATATGGAAACAACCTTAGTGTCCATCGATAGATGAGTAAAGAAATTGTGTATATATGTGTGTGTATATACGTATATATGTGTGTATATATAAGTATGTACACACATATTCTCTACATAGTAGAATAATACTCAGCTATAGAAACGAAGAAAATCTTGCCATTTATGACAACAAGGGATTAATCTGGAGGACATTATTCTAAGTGAAATAAGCCAAACACAGAAAGGCAAATACTGTATGACTTCATTTATATGTAGAATTGTTTTTTAAGTTGAATTCATCCAGCCTGGGTAACATAGCAAGACCCAATCTCTATTAAAAAAAAAAAAGGCCGGGTGTGGTGGCTCACGCCTGTAATCCCAGCACTTTGGGAGGCCGAGGCAGGCGATTCACCTGAGGTCGGGAGTTCGAGAACAGCCTGACCAACATGGAGAAACCCGTCTCTACTGAAAATACAAAATTAGCTGGGCATGGTGGCACATGCCTGTAGTCCCAGCTACTCGGGAGGTTGAGGCAGGAGAATCACTTGAACCCGGGATGCAGAGGTTGCAGTGAGCTGAGATCGTGCCATTGGGCATCAGCCTGGGCAACAAGAGTGAAACCCGTCTAAAAAAAAATTAAAAAATTAGCCAGGTGTGGTGGTACATGCCTGTAGTCCTACCTACTCAAGAGGCTAGGGCAGGGCGGGTGTGGTGGCTCACACCTGTGATCCTAGCACTTTGGGAGGCCGAGGTGGGCAGATCATCTGAGATCAGGAGTTTGAGACCAGCATGGCCAACACGGTGAAACCCTGTCTCTACTAAGAATACAAAAATTAGCCAGGCGTGAGGGCACATGCCTGTAATGCCAGCTACTCAGGAAGCCAAGGCAGGAGAATCACTTGAACCCGGGAGGCAGAGGTTGCAGTAAGCCGAGATCGGGCCACTGCACTCCAGCTGGGCAAAGTGAGACTCCTCCCCAAAAAAGAGGCTAGGGCAGGAGGACAGCTTGAGCCCAGGAGTTGGAGGCTGCAGTGAGTTATGACTGTGCTTTTGCGCTCCAGCCTGGGTAACAGAGGGAGACCCAGTCACTAAAAAATGGTTGAACTTGTGTAAGCAAAGACTAGAACAGTAGTTGCCAAAGAATACAAACTTTCAGTTATAAGATAAAAAAATTCTGGGGATCAAAACGATTTAGGGCAAATAAATAAAAGTAACTAGCCTTTACTTATTTACTAGCATTTCTTCCTGTGTTGTCATGCACTGTGCCAAGGTCTATGACTGCCACTGTCACTTTTTTTTTTTTTTTTGAGTCAAGGTCTTCGTCGCCCAGACTGGGATACAGTGGTATGATTACGGCTCACTGCAGCTTCGAACTCTTAGGCTCAAGCGATCCTTCCATTTCAGCCTCCTGAGTAGCTGGGACTACAAGCATGTGCCACCACGCTGGCTAATTCTTTATTTTTTGTAGAGACAGAGTCTCACCATGTTGCCCATGGTGGTCTGAAACTCTTGGACTCAAGCGATCCTCCTGCCTCCTTGGCCTCCCTAAGTGTTGGGATTACAGGCATGAGCCACCATGCCCAGCCTCTCGCCATCTTTTAAAAATGAAGAGAACTGATTGCTTTAACAAGAAGAAATTTGGATAGTCAATCATGATAAAATACTTAACCTCGCTTGTAATTACAACAACTAACCTTTTAAGAAATCAAATTGGCAAAGAGAGATGAAAAATAAGTTCAGCAATGGTGATGGTGTGATGAAAATTCATTCCCATCTAATGTTGGCAGTGTGAATTACTATAATAGTTCTAGGAAGTTGGCAATATGTAAGTAGGGTGTTAAAATATCCAATAATTTTACTTCCAAGTAGAATTCCAAGAATTTAAACTAAGGGAATAATTAGGGTCTCAATAAAGCTTAGTGTATATAGAACATTCATTGTAATATTAGAGATTATTTCTAAAAGGGAATAGTTAAATAAATTATGCCATAGCCAGTCTCCATAATATTTTCTAGTCATTAAAATGATTTCGAATTAGTATCGGGAAAATTGTTAGGACAACATAAGTGAAAGAAAAATTAGAGCTGGGCGCAGTGGCTCATGCCTGTAATCCTAGCACTTTGGGAGGCTGAGGCAGGCGGATCACCTGAGGTCTGGAGTTTGAGAACAGCCTGACCAATATGGAGAAACCCCGTCTCTACCAAAAATAGAAAATTAGCTGGGTGTGGTGGCGCATGCCTGTAATCCCAGCTATTCGGTAGGCTGAGGCAGGAGAATCACTTGAACCTGGGAGGCGGAGTTTGTGGCGAGCTGAGATCATGCCATTGCACTCCAGCCTGGGCAGCAAGAGGGAAACTTCTTCTCAAAAAAAAAAAAAGAAAAATTAGATACAAATTACTTGAAGTGTGAATCAATTTTTTTTTAACTCTCAAGAAAATAAGGGCTAGATGCAGTGGCTCATGCCAGTAATCCTAGCACTTTGGGAGGCTGAGATGGGTGGATCACTTGAGGTCAGCAGTTCAAGACTAGCCTGGCCAATAAGGTGAAACCCCTTCTCTACTAAAAATACACAAATTAGCAGGGCGTGGTGGCACACTTGTAATCCCAGCTACTGAGGAGGCTGAGGCAGAAGAATGGCTTGAACCCAGGAGGCAGAGGTGGCAGTGAGCCGAGATCGCCCCAAAGAGAAAAAAGAAAACCACACACAAAAATGCCAGTTACATTATATTTACATACAAAAAAAGAAACATTTAGCATCCGAATGTTACCAGTGATTATCCCTGGGCGGTAGATTTAGGGATGATGTGTGGATGATTTTGTGTATTTTTCTAATTTTATCCAATTTGGGAATGTAACTTACAAATCAGAAAAAACAATTTTATCAGCCAGGTGTGATGGCTCATGCCTGTAATCCCAACACTTTGGGAGGCTGAGGGGGGAGGTTTGCTCGGGGCCAGTAGTTCAAGATCAGCCTGGGCAACAGAATGAGACCCTGTCTCTCCAAAAATAAAAAATAAAAATTAGCCAGGTGTGGTGATGCGAGCCTGTAGTCCTAGCTATTCAGGAGTCTGAGGTGGGAGCATCACTTGAACCCAGGAGTTCAAGGCTGCAATGAGCTGTGATCACACCACTGCACTCCAGCTGGATAACAGAGCTTATTAAAAAAAAAAAAGGAAAGAAAAAACAGGTTGGGTGCGGTGGCTCACGCCTGTGATCCTAGCACTTTGGGAGGCTGAGGTGGGCGGATCGCTTAGAGGTCAGGAGTTACCAGCCTGGCCAACTTGGTGAAACCCCACCCCTACTAAAAATACAAAATTAGCTGGGTGTGGTGGCAGGCACCTGTAATCCCAGCTACTGGGGAGGCTGAGGCAGGAGAATCACTTGAATCCAGGAGACGGAGGTTGCAATGAGCCAAGATTGCACCACTGCACTCCAGCCTGGGCAACAAGAGCAAAACTCCGTCTCAAAAAGAAAAAACAAATAACAAATACATTAACATTGCAAAGGCAATTTAACCTCAAATGATGTTTTGAGAAGACATCCTGCTTGATTTACTTGTTTGCCCTATAACTGAAACAAAGAAGGAAAATGACAGGAAAACTGTGCACTCAACTTACTGCTTCACTATTTTGTTCTATTAAAAGTTTTAAATAAAATGGATATCCTGGTACAAGTTAATTTTGAACTTAAGGTAACTTAAAATGTTTTTTCTTGTTTTAGGATGACAAATGGGAAAAGAAATGCCAGAAGATTTTTTCATTTGCCCACCAGACTATCAGTGCTTTGATCAAAGCAGAGCTGGCAGAATTGCCCTTAAGACTTTTTCTTCAAGGAGCACTAGCTGCTGGGGAAATTGGTTTTGAAAATCATGAAACAGTCACATATGAATTCATGTCCCAGGTGATGATCTGTTCTTTCTGTGTTGTCACGTCAGTTCTGCTGGGTTCAGTTGCTTGTTTGCAGGCATGGTGGTAATGCACATGAATTTGCTCTTCTTTTACTGAATATGTAACTACCACCTTCCCACCATTATGGAACCTGTTAATATTATTGTCGTAATTGACTGGTGTTGATCATTTGCTGATGAAATCTAAGATTTCCAAGTGGGTCATGGTAAAAGTGTTTCATGGAACATGAAATTTGGGAAATGCACTCAATTCCCAAAATTCAGTTTGGGAACCCTGGGTTAAACAAAGTTGAAAGAAGTTTCTTTATTGCAACTTTTTAGCGTTTTTTCCATCTCAGCTGTGTCCCGTGGCTCTCAGGAGAGGGTGCAGCACGTTCTGATATGAAGGCTGCAGAAGTCTCACAGGATGGAGGTTTGGTGACAAGTACTTTGGAAAATGCTCAACTAGAGGATGGTTGGTCCTTGAAAGTCCTTTCTGCTTTGTGTTCACTAGGCATTTTCTCTGTATGAAGATGAAATCAGTGATTCCAAAGCACAGCTAGCTGCCATCACCTTGATCATTGGCACTTTTGAAAGGATGAAGTGCTTCAGTGAAGAGAATCACGAACCTCTGAGGACTCAGTGTGCCCTTGCTGCATCCAAACTTCTAAGAAACCTGATCAGGGCCGAGCTGTGAGCACCTGTGCACATCTCTTCTGGTCTGGCAGAAACACGGACAAAAATGGGAGGAGGTAAGGTCATTCCTGACTGCATGATAGCAGACAGGATCGATAACAGGGATCAGTTGTCATGGCCTTGTGTTCTGGAGGTGAAACATTTGGGGTGCTTGGAAAATCTGATGAACAAAATTGCTTTGTTTTGTTAAAAA